>NC_051164.1:116708694-117008694 GCF_013339745.2 Dermacentor silvarum
GCCCCCGGCACTTTCGGCGGCAAATGCCATCGTCAAGCCACCAAGCCAAGCGACATGAAAAGTCAAAATGGCTGGTCAGGCCGGCGCGGGGTGGCAGTTCGCAACGTATCATGCGGGAACGGTCCCGCAGTTGCGACGCAACAGCGGGGTTACCAATGCATTGTGTTCTATGGGAGCTGTACTGGGACCGGCCGAAAACGACGTAACAGCCGGGAAAACGCAGCCCCCCCGGAACGTAACAGCGGGGTTCTACTGTAACACTATACGACGCTACGATGCCATCGTGACGCTCACTCGTTGTTTCCGATGCCTCGCGCTTGTGCGAAACAACACCGCGTCCACGCATCCGGTACCTGGTGCGACATTCCTAGGATGAGTGCTTCGACAAAAACGGAAAACGGGTGCGCGTTACAATTTAGGGCGTGTTAGAAAGGAGTAATACAGTAAGAGTTTCTTTTTGAATTTTCGTGCCGAACCTGCATATACCGAAATCCTCTTTATAACGAAGTTTTCGGGAATTTGTCAATTTCGTTATATCTAGGTTTAACTGTATCTCCAAAAGTGATGATCTGAGAATACACAGCTTTTTTGGCCACTTGTGGCCTCTCGAACATACACTCATCGCAGTGACACATGCCATCGGAAGATCCAGTGGTTTGGTCCAGCAAGACTTCCACGATAATGTCCGTATACAAGTGCAGAAACTAGAGAATGTGATCATCGCGAGCACGGCAAGTACGGAACGAGCTTCCAAACTGCAGCATATCACACCACACAACTCGGCGAACCGTCTATCAATTAAATCCCCACATTCGACACCCATACAATGTGTGCCGCGGAGTGATATACGGCCTCGAACCGGGTACAAGTCTCGTGGAGATTGTTGCCAGCCTTCGGGTGGACTCAAGATACACGGTTCTCGGCGCACGCATGCTAGGATCTTCAACAGCCGCGGCGATCACCTTCGACGGAAAGCACACCCCTTATTACTAACGTACCAGAGCGGTGACTACAGATGCAAGCACTACCGAAAATCCGTCCAATACTGCAGAACCTGCGGCGCCATCGGACACCGACAGGATATCTGTCCTCAGCCGAGGGCCAACTTCTGCTACACATGCGGTCGCGATGGGGTCACGGAACAACATGACTGTCAACCCGAGTGCAAGATTTGCGGCGGAGACCACGAAACGGCAGGCAAGGAATGCAAGACGAAACTCCGTAAATACCCGCCCCCCTACCAGTAAGAAGACAGCAGCTTGACAACGCTCAGCGCCCGGGAGAATCACTGGAGCTCAAGCACCGAAGACTTCCCATGCTGGTTACCACCTCGGACAGCTCACAGGGGCCCTCGCCTCAACAAAGACCTGGCCGGAGATGCTCTCACTTTATCCTAAGATAAAGGTCACGCTCTCGGTCACGGTCTCGCTCCGTTAGGCGAATCACTTACGTCGCCGCGGCGAACAGAAGCAGCGCCTCGAATTCCTCACGCAACACGAGCATTTCGGACGCGACAGCGACTATACGGACCCTCGAACATAAAGTACAGGATCTACAGAGGACGCTACAACAACAACCGGTAGCCGAGTGCAACACGCCAGAACTTTGAGGACAGAGTAGCGTAGAGAGTAGAAGAAAGCATACTAAAACAGGTAGAAAGCCAGAATAATGAAGCGGGTAGACGACGACTGCAAGCATATGAAGCAAAGATTCTCGACCTTATTGAGAAAAGAACGCCCTCAAGAGGAAACCTCACATACGAAGCTTCTCACATCAGCACACATAACCATACAGACAGTGATAACTTCTTTCCGGGGTTTTACGTGCCGAAACCATTCTGATTATGAGGCACGCCGTAGTGGAGGGCTCCGGATTAATTTTGACCACCTGAGGTTCTATAACGTGAAATACAACACAAGCACACGGGCGTTTTCGCATTTCGCCTCCATCGAAATGCGGCCGCGATGGCCGGGATTCGATCCCGCGATCTCGTGCTCAGCAGCGCAACGCCTTAGCTAACTGAGCCACCATGGCGGGTAAAAAGTGAGTGAATAGAGCCCCTTATGCCCCGCATGGTGGTGGAAAAGTTCATGGAAAAGTTCAGTTCATGGAAAAGGTAGATCCACTAACCCGTAGGGACACCACACTCGACGCCAAACTGGATGGCTTCATGGAACAACAACACAACTTCATGACCTATGCTTACAAGAATTTCGTGACTCATGAACATCTGGCGGAGCAGTTTGGAACCAAACGCAAAGGACGGAAGACAGTGCGAGCGGAATCCGCAAAGGATTCTAGCTCGACAACACAAAACCACCTACTCCAGGCGGAGGACAACCATCAACATGGCGGCTCTCAAACGTAGACATACCGAGTCGCTTCCCACCCTCCGCATTTGGCACTGGAATTGCAGATCCTATTGACACGTATACATGTTTATCTTTCACCGGTGGCCGCTTTCCACCGGCTAACAAATGTTAAACGTTATCGCTCGGCGCAGGACGCGCCTGTATCGGAAGTTTCTAGAACGTTATCGATGCTTCTTTCCGTTGCCTGTTTTCACCGACGCTTATGTTATCTGATTGTATGACCGACGCGAATTGTCTAGAACTTTCTGGAAGACACGCGGGCATCAGGGATTAATCTGTAACCTTCGATGACTCAGGTATAAAAGCCCACGCGCTTCGCTACTGTTCAGATTTTCGACGATCGCCGACTGTGTTCGCCGCTATCGTTGTGCTTTGAGTGTAGCTGGCTTTTGTGGGCACAGGTTCGCCCAATGAACAACCAGTTTCGTCATACACAGTTTTGCGACTGTTTTCTCTACAGTCACTACTACGTGACATCTGGTGGAGGTGCTAGTTCGTTCATGCACCGAACGCCCCCGCAAAGCCGCGACCCAAGCCCGAAACCGGAAACGAGACCAACGTCGCCAAGGAGCAGCGAGCTAGCCATAGGCAGCAAGGACTTGTGCCGGAGTTCGGACTTCTTCCCGAAAAGACCACTGCAATCAAGGCCAAGTCAACGACCAAAATGGCAGCACCAGCGTCCCCCATCCTGCTGCAGCACACCTCGGGAGCCACCGACTTTTCGTGGATCATCTGCTGAAGACCCTGAAACCTGGCTGGAGACATACGAAAGGACCGCGACGTTCAACAAATGGAGCGACAACGACAAGCTGCGCCATGTTTATTTTTCATTGGATGATGCTGCTCGGACCTGGTTTGAGAACAGAGAGACCACCCTGGTGACGTGGGACCTATTTCGCGAGAACTTCATGAGGACTTTCACGAATGTCCGTGCGAAAAGAAAGGGCCGAAGTTTTATTAGATACCAGAGTGCAACTGCCGAATGAGAAACATCGCAATCTTCACGGAGGAGATGACTCGCCTCTTCCGCCACGCCGACCCCGATATGTCGAGGAAAAGAAAGTTCGGTTCTTGATGCGGGGTGTCAAAGAGCATCTATTCACTGGATTGATGCGCAACCCGCCCAAGACTGTGGCAGAATTTGTTTCGGAGGCCACAACCATCGAGAAGACCCTTGAAATGCGAGCCAGGCAATACAACCGCCGTGCACTGACAAACTACGCCGAAGCTCAAGCTCTAGGCGCCGACGACTGCACGAGACGATCAGAGCGGTTGTACGGGAAGAACTACAGAAATTATCCCAAGATCGCATCCTCAGGTGACTTCGATCGCTGACATAGTTAAAGAAGAGGTTTCAGCGATCACTGGAAGTGCCAGAAGTTTCCGGCATCCTCAACCACAGCCGCAAGCGATGACCTACGCCGCCGCCCGTCGTCAAGGGCCCCCTCCGCGCTCGCGCCAGGGCCCCGTAACGCCGCAGTTCCGTCGTCCACCGCCGCTGCCGCCAGCACCCCCGCCGCCGCCCAGCGCAGCTCCCAGCGGAAGACGGACATTTGGCGCGCCCCGACCACCGCCCGCTCTGCATCACTGCGGGGAAGCCGGCCATGTCTACCGCCGATGCCCATACCGCGAGATGTGCCTACGAGGGTTCACCGTCAACGCGCAACGTCCACAGCTTGGCGAGCGACCACGTGACATCGCCGACTACCTTGCCGGAGCCCAGTGGCAACCACAGACGACCCTCACGCTCGCCGTCACCAGGCCGCTACATCTCGCCGCATCGCCGCCTGTGCCGGCCCAACCCGGGGCCGATCTCCCAGCCCATACCGGGAAACTAAAAGCAGCAACTGATGGAGGTGCCTGCTGTACGATGCAATGCCGAAGATCCTCCGCCGCCGTCGACGCCGACGATTCGCGAAATCAACGACGAGATATAGATGCCGCCTAGCAACAGCCTTGACAACACATCGCCGGCCGAACGAGACCTTCCGACGGACAGGCAGCAGCAGCAGAGCAAGCAGACGCAGCCGTGATCCGACGCCACGAATTAAACGCAACGCCAGACGCCGGTCTACCCATCTAGAAGTGCTCATCGATGGTCATAACGTCACCGCTCTTGTCGACACTGGCGCCGACTATTCAGTTTTCAGTGGCGCGTTCGCCGCCAAGTTAAGAAGGTGAAGACGGCGGCAAGGACCGATATACGGCAGCGGGAGGTCATCTAATACGCCGGCGGAATGCACAGCGCGAGTCACAGTAAACAACCGCACTGCTACCCACCCGCGAGCTTCGTAATCCTGCAGCACGCTCCAGGGAGTCATCCCTAGGCATGGACTTTCTACACCAACATGGGTGCAGTCATCGACTTAGAGTCCAAGTCGATAACGCTTCAACACAAAACAGACGATACCCCGGATACAAGCATCAGTTACCATGCCTTGAATGTGCTTGAAGAAAAGTCACCGTTCCGCCCGCCAAGCGTAATGAGTTCGTCACCCGGTAACGAAGTGTCGCAGACATGGAGGGCGTCATCGAGGGCGATATCACTACGCTCGACCGTGAAATTTGCGTCGCTAGAGGCATAGGTGAACTACGCGAAGGAAAGCAAGAGTGATGCTCACGAACTTCAGCCACGAATATAAGCACATTAACAAAGGCCACGGTTAGCCTACATCGACGAAATAGTACAAGCCAGCAGTGCTTCGCCTTCACGGATTCTAGTGCACCTTAATGACGACTGTAGTACCTGAACCAACTTTCGACGTCAATCAGAACCTTCCCAATCATAAGAAAGAACAGCTAAAAGCTCTGCTCCTGCAATACAAGGAGCTTCTCGTCGTCGTCAAAAGTTCGACAAAAACCCTGTCGCCAAGCACCGCAATTATAACCGACGAATATGTCGCCCACTCCGTCAGAGCCCGTACCGAGTTTCGGCGCTGAGAACGTGAGGCATAAGGCAACAAGTCGACGAAATGCTATGCGATGGACATATCCAGCCGTCCAAGAGTCGTGGGCGTCCCCCGTGGTGTTAGTGAAGAAGAAGGATGGAACACCTACGTTTCTGCGCGTTATCGTGGCCTCAACAAGATCACGAAGAAGGACGTATACCCCCTCCCACGGATTGACGACGCTTGGATCGACTCTACAACGCAAATATTTTTCGTCGATGGACCTCCAAAACCGGCTATGGCAAACGAAGTCAACGAGAGGGACGGGAGAAGACTGCCTTTATAACACCAGACGGACTGTTCGAGTTCAAGGTCATGCCGTTTGGTCTTTGCTCGGCACCTGCGACTTTCCAACGAGTCATGGGATCAGTACTGGCAGGCTTGAAGTGGCCGACTTGCCTCGTCTATTTGGAAGACGTCGTTGTGTTTGCCTCAAGCTTCGAAGAACCACCTGCGGCGCCTTGAAACAGTCTTCAAGCAATCAAAACCTCCGGACTCACGTTAAAAGCCCGAAAAGGCCACTTAGCATATGAGGAGCTTGTTTTTGGGCCCACGTCATCAACATCTGGAGTGCGCCCGACCCAGAAAACTGCGGCCATCTCAACTTTCCTCGCCCGCTGACAAGAAGGCAGTGCGTAGATTTCTTGGACTGTGCACCTAACAGGCGCTTCGTCAAGAATTTTCACGGATCGCTGAGCCACTGACGTTCTCGCGAAGGCCAACGTCGAGTTCAAGTGGGAGACGCCGCAAGTCGAAGCATTCGAAGAACTGAAGCGACGCCTGCAATCGCCGCCAATACTTGCGCATTTCGACGAAAACGCCGATACCGAAGTCCACACCGACGCAAGCAGCGTAGGACCGGCGCCGTGCTTGTGCAGGAGGACTGACGGACTAGAAAGGGTTGTAAGTACGCTAGGGTGCTACGAAGGCGGAAGCAAATTATTCACAACAGAAAAGGAGTGCCTTGCTATCATTTGGGATACATCAAAGTTCGGCCCTACTCTATGGCAGGCCCTTTAAAGTTGTGAGCGACCACCACGCCTTGTGTGGCTAGCTAACTTGAAGGATCTTCAGGTCGCCTCGCAGCTGGAGCCTGAGATTCAAGCATTCGACATCACGTCGTTTACAAGTCTGGGCGAAAGCACTTGACGCCGATTGTTTGTCTCGCGCCCCGTCGAACCGCCGCCACAAGACGACCAGGATGACGACACTTTCTTGGGACCCATCAGTGCCGACGAATTCGCCGAACTACAACGAGCCGACCCGGAACTAAGGAGTGTAGATACCTGGAAGGCAAGACGTCATTGTGCCGAAGGTGTTCAGGCGAGGATTGGCTTCGTTTTTCTTGCAAAACGACATATCCTAAAGAACTTCTCGCCTCCGAGCCAACTACTCCTCGTGGTACCCTCAGCATTGCGTCCAGAGGTCCAAGCTCTCCATGAGACCCAACGGCTGGACATCTCGGTTTTTCCCGCACTCTCGCGAGGATACAAGAAAAATACTATGGCCTCGCCTCTCTGCCGACGTCGCCCGTTACGTAAGGACATGCCGAGACTGTCAGCGACGCAAAACACCGCGACAAGGCCAGCCGGACTTCTACAGCCAATCGAGCCACCTCGCCGACCGTTCCAGCAGATCGGGAGGGACTTACTGGGGCCTTTTCCGACGTCGACGTCGGGAAAATGGATCGTCGTCGCTACGGACTACCTCACCCGCTACGCCGAAACAAAAGCCTTGCCCAAAGGCAGTGCCGCCGAGGTAGCCGATTCTTCGTTGAGAACATCTCCGCGTCACGGTGCCCCAGAAGTCCTCATCACGACAGAGGCACGGCCTTACGGCAGAACTAACTCAGCTAGACAAGCCATCGCCGCACACCGCCTACCACCCGCAGACGAATGGCCTCACCGAGCGCCTAAATAAGACCATCGCCGACATGCTGGCAATGTACGTCGACGTCAAACGCAAGACGTGGGATCCATCCTTCCGTACGTGACCTTCGCATACAACACGGCCGTGCAAGAAACGACGCACATGGCCGCCGTTCAACCTGGTCTATGGAAGGAACCCGGCAACGACGCTTGACGCCATGCTACCAGAGCGAGACGAAGAAAATCTCGACGTTGCCACTTATTTGCAGCGTGCCGAAGAAGGTCGACAGCTCGCCGCTGTGCATCAAGAACCAGCAGAGGACCGACAGCGACACTACGATCTACGACGACGCTACGTTGAGTACCAGCCCGGCGACCGTGTTTGGGTCTGGACTCCGATACGCCGACGAGGACTTAGCGAGAAACTGTTGCGTCGCTATTTCGAGCCATATAAGATAATCCGACGTATTGGCGCACTGGACTATGAGGTCGTGCCGGACGGCATTTCGCAATCACAGCGGCACGGGCACGACCTGAAGTCATCCTGTGGTGCGTCTTAAACCTTTCTACGCCCGCTGACGACGTTAGGTACTTTGTTACTTGTTATGTTTATTTGTTTGTTTATTACGCATGGTTTTGTTTTCGCTTTCGTGTTTGTAGCGGGACGATGCTTTTAAGGGGAGGGTATTGACACGTATACTGTTTATCTTTCACCGGTGGCCGCTTCCACCGGCTAACAAATGTTAAACGTTCGCTCGGCGCAGGACGCGCCTGTATCGGAAGTTTCTAGAACGTTATCGATGCTTCTTTTTGTTGCCTGTTTTCACCGACGCTTATGTTATCTGATTGTATGACGACGCGAATGTTTAGAACTTTCTGGAAGACATGCGGGCATCAGGGATTAATCTGGAACCTTCGATGACTCAGGTATAAAAGCCGACGCGCTTCGCCATGATCAGATTTTCGACGATCGCCGACTGTGTTCGCCGCTATCGTTGTGCTTTGAGTGTAGCTGGCTTTTGTGGGCACAGGTTCGCCCAATAAAAAACCAGTTTCGTCATACACAGTTTTGCGACTGTTTTCTCTACCGTCACTACTACGTGACACTATAGACCCTGCTCGGCCAACCAGCAAGAAGATCTCAAAACAAACAATCCTGATTTAATCGGTTACAGGAAACCAACACCAAGAAATAAAGCTCCCGGCTACAACACTATGGCACACACTTCCCGCACCGCAATTCTTGTCAAGAAGACACTAACCGCACAGCCGCACGAATTAAGACACTGAAATCGAACACACCATAGTGCAGGTGTTGCCGACTCGCAAGAATCAACAGAGCCTATACCTGGTCAACCTCTACAGCCCACCGCGAGAGCAGCTACTCCACTACGACCACTTCGTCCGAGACCTTTGCAAGAGTGTTAACGTAACGGCTTGTTGTAGTAGGAGACTTTAACGCCCTACACGCGGCCTGGGGCTACCCCAATACCACCAAGAAAGGGGCACGGGTTCACGACGCAGCACAACAGCACAGCCTTACGCTATGGAATGACCTGTTCCAACCCACCGAGTGGGCAACAGCGTGTCGAGGGACACCAATCCTGATCTCACGTTCACCGAGACGTGCGAAAGGTCACGTGGACCCGACTCCCAGACACGCTAGGGAGTGTTCGCTCGCCAGGGTAAATGCCATAGACACAAACACCGTAACAACCCGCAGGCGCGCTACGTGGACGCAGCCAAGTATCCGGGCCGAAACGCCTTCGCCACCAGCGTCACAGACACAGGGGAACGACACTGGTGTTAGTGACAATTCTCGCCAAACACGCGGAAACAGCAGAGGAGGCCGCTATAGCACTCGCCACCCATACAAGCGAGGATGCTATAGTGGTCTTCACGACTCTCATACAGCGGCACGCAATTACATGAAGGGCAGGATCTCCGTCAAAGCGATAAACATACTGAAACGTGGCGACACTCTTCCCCCCTACACCTGCATCATGTGGGTTCCGGGACATGGGACTCGAGGGGAATGAAGCGGCAGTAACCGCGGCCGCGCAGGCGGTCAACCGGGCTTCCCCGCACGAGATTCTCGACATGTCCCACCCACCAAATCAACGGAAAAAAAAAAAAAAAAAAAAAAAAAAACAATTATAGGGTTTACGTGCCAAAACAGTTCTGATTATGAGGCACGCCGTAGTGGGGGACTCCGGAAATTTGGACCACCTGGGGTTCTTTAACGTGCACCTAAATCCCCAAATCAACGGAGGAAACGGAAACAATACCACTAACTTATCAAGCACTACTGCAGCACTATCGGCTTGGACGCAGGGTATACCCTCCACCACATCCAAAACTAACGAGAAATGAAGGCACCGACTACAGGTGACTCCAGAGCAATACCTTCACCCACGGAAGCTTACTGCATCATTTCCACCCAACGCTATAAAGCTACACCTGTCCACACTGCAACGTGCCAGACAACCTGGCGCACCTCCTACTGCAATGCAAGCACACCCGAGCAAGCATCACAACGACAAACCAATAGCAGCAGACGCAGACCCAACCCTGCTCGCTGAGACGTGGGAGGCTGCAATCTCCAAGCCGGACCTGGTGAACCAGCGCGAACTGGTCGCCCAGGCCCGGAGAGCGATCCAAGCAAGAGGCTTCCTGGAATAAGGGACCCTCCCACCTCGACTGCCAACTCACTGCTTAAATAAAGGTTTATTCATTCATTCATTCATTGTGGAATAAAGTCACTTATTTTTGGGCAAATCTGGTATTTCGGACACCCGATTATTCGGACATTTTAGCAGTCCTCATTGGGTCTGAATTATCGGTCGGCAACCTGTATATGAATTCTCTACAAGTTAAACAGCAGTGCAACTGTCAATTAATTCTAGGGTTGTAAACGACTACAACAACAATATGTACTGCATCTATGAAAACTAAAGCACTTGTTGCAGCAACCAAGGCAATTCTGGCACCTGGCTAATACATGCAATGTTTTACGCTGTGCTTTATGCAGGCCTCCACCTTTTTCGTGCACAATATTTTACATGATTTGCACAAAAAAAGACTATAATCTAGAAAACATAGAACAGTGCAGCCATGCCACTTGCACAATGAGGGGCTGAAACTGTGTGGGACCCACTGAGCTCATGTAAAAATGAGTACAAGATTATTTGAGAGTTTATTCAGTGTGCTACACTTATCTATTAAGAGCAATAAATGCCACAGTATTCAAAATTACCACCGCAAAGCAGTTATTTCAGCATATGAAAAATGGCCCAGCATATTGGCATAATGGCCCATTTGGGCATGGCAACATGCGTGCAGCGAGGTCCCCACCTCGAGTGTACGTCAGTGTGCCAGACAGTCCTTGCTCTGGCGGCTGTCTCCAAGTAGCTGGCCACATTGCTGCTCACTGATGTCGTCACACCAACGTCAGGCTGACCCATATGGGCCCTGCAAACACAGTGCACATTGGTTCTGCACCAAACCAAAACTCAGGTTTTACAAGTATCCCTGTACTGTCATTTCCCCCCTATTCCTTGTTCTTTCCGTTGTTATCACAGATTTTCAACACCACAAACAAGATGTCTCACTGCTCGGAGGTATATTCATTCACACATAGGTTTAAGGATGAGCCAATACAAACAGAGTTAACATACCAGAACACAGGAAGATACATCTGTTAAGTTCTAAAATTCAAGGACAAAAGAGGTAAAGAAGAGGAACTCACTTCAGTACACCTTGGTTCAATATGAAAGAAGAAAGCAACATGCCAGGTAAGTGGCTGAGTTTATGCAGGGTAGAAGAAGTGGAAGGATGCCACACGAGTTCTGTGTAACAAGATACCAGCAAAGCTTGGAAGTAAACTTTATATAATATACAGATGCACAACTAACATTTGCTGTATAAATCAAAGTGATTCAATGAACATGCAAAGACTTAAATTGCAAGAGGCTGCACTGAGAACGACCAAACAGGGGAAGTGTAAAAGACAAGTACAAATAAATAAGAGGAACAGTCACGAGTCATGCATATTGCGGCGAAGGCTCAAGAGAAAAGACTGTGATGGTCTCGGCATGTACTATCGACCAAAAAAGTTTACGAACCACGCGATCTCGGAACACGCTAAATATCCGAGCAGCCTTTAAAACTAGCAGTAAAACCGTACGTAACAATGTTGTTCGCTTATACCAGTCGAGGCTGGAAATGGGAATACCAGGCTGCGTTTAGAGGCTGTGGAAATATTCAGCCTTTTGTCAGATCCCTTGGACCTTAAACTTTTTTGGTCGATAGTACTGAAAGAAAGAGAGAAAAGGGAAAGCATCGTGATCAACTAGACTAACACTGCAAAGAAGGCAGTGAAGACTGACTCTGGCTGCATGAGGTAACAAAATGGCATTTGATAATACTATTTAAACACCAAAGTATGCATAGTCTTTCAACCCGACACAGAAGTCAGACATAGCTGCCAGCAGAAGCAGCTCTCCTATCAAGTACAGGCTGGGCATTTCATAATTTGGACCCAGCTGCTCGGGTGTCAAATACACTGTCAGAACTTGCTATAAAATGGGATATAACAAGCTATTCAATATAATGAAGTAATCGTGATTCCCCCTGAAATTCTCAGAAACCCCATGCACTTGAAATATCATTTTAATGAAAGAATTGCTATAAATGGATGTAACAAACCATTTTTTTTTTAATTCGTAATGAAGGTTTACTGATGATATTGCACAGATTAGACTGAAATCTGCTGACAGACAATGCAGCGAGTAATTCACTTTATGCGACAATTCAAAACTCTTGCAAGCTGTCGGCCACCTGCCAATGTGCCCATTCGATTGTGCTACAGAGACAGCAGCCACACCCACAACTCTACTACTGCCGGCTTGCCACTTTGCTCTACCGATGATGAAATAAAACACAAAAAGTGAAGTGCGTGGCTTGCAGTTTGCAAGAAAAGATGCTTTGTAAAATGCTTTGGGACATGCTGTCCCATACGTTATGCCAACATTCCATTTTATTTACCACTCCTTTCACCCTTCATCATTGGTTCAGACAAAGCCTATCAATTATAAGCTAAATGAAACATCAATTTGATGGTTATAAATACATATGCCCTAACGTTCTTAAGCAATAACTCAGCTTATCAGCATTTTGTGAAAATGCTTGTTTTCTTCTCACTGATTTGGCAATGCCTGCCGTTCGAGTATATACGGCAGGCATTGCCAATCCTTACTGGGAGCTTACACTATCGTTGAAAATAAAAGTGTCAATCATTGCATTCTACCGGTGCTAACACTATGAGGCAGAAGCTTGGAGGTTAGCAAAGAAGCTCGAGAACAAGTTAAAGACCGCACAAAGAGCGATGGAATGAAAAATGTTAGGACTAACATAAAGACAGGATGAGAGCAGTGTGGATCGCAGAGCAAATGGGGATAGGCCCATATTCTAATTGACATTAAGAGAAAAAAATGGAGCTGGGCAGGCATGTAATGCGTAGGATGGATAACCGATGGACTATTAGAGTTACAGAACGGGTGCCAAGAGAAGGGAAGCGCAGCCGAGGACGGCAGAAGAACTAGGTGGGGTGATGAAGTTAGGAAATTTGCAGGCGCAAGTTGTAATCAGCTAGCACAAGACAGGGGTAATTGGAGATCGAAGGGGAGGCCTTCGTCCTGCAGTGGAAATGAAGTATTCTTATGGTCTAACAAACCAAAAATGCGGGACCCAGCACGGTACGTATTGGTTACAGCGAAGCAAACTTTGGTTCGCCCATGGCTCAAAATATGTAACAATTAGAGTAGCAAAAATATTGTCGACAGAGCGATGAAGAAGAATGTTTTTGAGAGCACTTGAAGAAGACGAAGCTCGGGACTTCGCGTGCTTACTATGATCTTGTCAGCCGCTGCCAGTCTTGTAATACACTGTAAATACATTTCTTACTTCTTTTCCCCGTAACATTTTTGGTGGAGTTTGCGGGCTCAAGCGCAAGACGGGATTTACGCAGGCGGGCGCTCCTTGGCTGCATCTACCATGCCAGCTCAAGGCGAGGATGCTTCGGGCTCGTCGGCCCCCCACGCCAACCGTCATTCTGACACAACCGCGCGACCCCGGCACCTTTTCGGCACTGACAACACGGATGTTGAAGACTGGCTTCAACTTTATGAGCGGGTGAGCAAGCACGCGTCTGGTTTCAGACCCACGAAGAGGAACTTACCACCTGGGACATTTGTAAATAGAAGCTCACGGATTTGTTTGGCAAGCCTGTTGGATGTCAGCGCGCCGCTCAAGAAGACCTCGTTTCGCTTGTCCAGACGTGCACTGAGTCCTACCTCACATACATCCAGGACGTCCTCGCTCTGTGCCGCAAAGTGGATCCGAGAATGTCCGAAGCTGATAAGGTCGCACATGTCATTAAGGGCATAGCAGATGACGCCTTTCACCTCCTTGTCTTTAAGAATTCTACTGTAAAGCAATCATTACTGAATGCAGGCGGTTTTTGAAGAAGCCAAGAAGCCGCTGTATTTTCCCACCGTTTCCCCGCCTCCCCAACATGGCTGCTACGTCCACCTGCGAAGACCTCCGCAGTCTGCCCACGCCCAATCGCTCTGATGACATCGTCCACATCATCCGGCGTGAAATCGAGGTCACATCTCCTCTCCAAACCCCATCCCCCCTTGGCTCCGACAATTGCCAGTCCACCGTTCCCTGATCCAGACCGTCGTACGCCAGTAATGGCCAACGTTGGCTTGACCAATGTCTGCTCCATTACTCGGCCGACTCCTCTTGCCATGTGCCCTCGCAACATGAATGCCCCTCCACGGTATCGCAACCGGCTGAATGGCGCACTCCCGACCACCGGCCAATATGCTTCACTTGTGGCCGTATCAGTCATATTCACGTCACTGCCGCTCTTCGTGGAATTCGCCCCCTGGCCATCTACCATCCGACCGCCCGCCTCATGCTGCTTCTCGCTTCCCACCGCGCATGCAACCGGTAACTCCTGTCGACACTTCTCGGCCCGCCCCTCTAGCCGCTCTCCTTCGCCACATCGCCGCTCCTCCCGCTCGCCCCATCGCTCGGTTCACCGTCGCCCAGCTCTTCCGGCGCACCTTTCGGAAAACTAACGGGTGCAGCACCTAGATGTATGCTGCTATAACCGACCCGACGCCAAAATCCTCTTCTGACCCTAGCCCACACATCGGAACCTCATCAAGTGAAACGTGGATGGTGTACCTGTTCGGCTCGATTGACACTGGCGCGCACATATCTGTCATGGTGCTCAGCTTCGCCATCGTCTCAAGAAAGTCCTCACTCCTGCCCCGTCACCTGCTCCGAGTCGCCGCGGGGGAACGCCGGCCGTATTGGCATGTCCACGTCGTGTGATGTCGCGATCACTCAACTTCTGTTTTATTCTATGTCCTAGAACACTGCCCTCACGACCTAATCCTGGACTTGACTTTCTCTCAGCCCATTCCGCCTTGATAGACTGTTCTGCTGGTGTTGTGCAACTCTCTGCTACCTGTTGCTATTGATCCCCCCGATAGTGCTCCGATCCGGCTATGTTCCAAGAGCATATTCGCCTCCTTCACCTTGCCGTACACACATAAGTGTTTCACCCGTTCCCCCATTCCGACGGTGACTAATCGTATCTCCTTAATCCGGACGTCCTTCTCTCGCATGTCACATTCCTCACCACCGTCATTACCATCTACAAACACGTCCTGTCTTCCGCTAGTGAACTTTGGACTTATGGCACAAGGCTCCCCGCGGCATATCACTTGCGCAAATCACCCGCAGCCGGCCCAGACTACCAGATTTCGGGTTTAAATGCGGACGACTCTCGTGTGCAACTCTTGCTGTGCCTCCAGCCCCTTCAGACTTGATGCCCTAATGAAGATCACGCCGACCTTCCGCCCCAGTGTGCCAAGTGAACTACGTTGCCTCCTTGCCTCGTACTGGGACTTATTCGACCTTGGAGACCATCCTCTCGGACAAACATCCGTTGTCAAACATCGCATTAACACCGGGGATGCGAGCCCAATCCATCGGCGACCCTACCGCGTCTCTCCTATCGAGCGAGACATCATCCAACAGGAAGTTGATAAGATGCTTTCTCGTAACATCATTGAACCTTCTTGCAGCCCATGGGCATCCCCTGTTGTCCTAGTTAAGAAAAAGGACACTAGTTGGCGATCTTGCGTATATATCGGCACCTAAACAAGGTACCAAGAAGGACGTCTATCCGCTACCACGCTTGACGATGCCCTGGATTGCCTCCATGGAGCACAATATTTTTCGTCCATAGACCTTCGCTCCGGGTACTGGCAAATTGCCGTCGATGACATGGACCGTGAGAAAACGCTTTTATACTCCCGACGGCCTCTATCATTCAAAGTGACCTTCGGCTTATGTAATGCCCCAGCCCATTTGAACGAATGATGGACGCCCTCTCTACACGGTTTCAGTGGTCCATCTGCCTCTGTTTCTTGGACGATGTGTCGTTTTTCTCCGACTTTTGCAACCACCTCGAACGCCTATCGACGGTCCTATCTGTTTTTCGTCGGGCGGGCTACAACTCAATTCGTCCAAATGCCACGTTCGGTCGTCGTGAAATTTCTGTGCTCGGACATCTCGTCGATTCTTCTGCTGTCCGTCCTGATCAAGATAAAATCCGGGCAGTGAAGACTTTCCCGTGCCAACGTGCGCGAAGGACGTTCGCAGCTTCTTGGGCCTCTGCTCCTACTTTCGTGGGTTTCCGCAATTTGCGGACGTTGCACCCCCTCTTACTCAGCTCCTCAAGAAAGACGCTGCTTCCTTCATTTGGGGCCGTGAGCAAGCTCGTGCTTTCACTGCTGATCCTGCTTACTTCTCCTCCCATTCTTGCTCACTTGACGCGTCAGCTCCACAGGTCCGTACCGATGCCAGCGGCCATGGTATTGGAGCTATCCTGGCCCAGAAACAACAAGGACAAGACCGTGTTATTGCTTACGCCAGCCGCCTCTTTCCCTGCTGAGCGCAAATATTCCATCACTGAGCGCGAGTGTCTAGCTCTCGTTTGGGCAGTGGGCAATTCCGCCCCTATTTGTACGGCCGCAATTCACAGTCATCACTGACCACCACGCTCTGTGTTGGCTTTCATCTCTGAAAGATCCTTCTAGCGCCCTTGGCCGATGGGCTCTGCACCTTCAAGAATACTACTCGTTGTATACAAGACAGACCGGTTACACCAAGATGCGACTGCTGCGCCATCCTGTCGACCCACCTGACGTTTCTATGGCCGCATTCCTGTCACCGTTCTCTCTTTGAGTGCTTTTGACGATATCGGAGTGGAACAACGCCGGGACGACTTCTTAAAAGACCTTATTCAACCAGGCTGACTTCACGACGCCCGACCCTTCCCTTCGAATGTTTGAACTCCACGATGGCATCTTGTACCGCTGTAACATGCCCCTGACGCCCTGATCGACTCTTAGTTGTACCTTCGCATCAGCGCCGGACTGTTCTCGCCCAGCTTCATGATGTGCTGACTGCCGGTCACTTTGGCGTGTCACGGACTTACGACCGCGTTCTCGGCGCTTTTTTTGGCCTGGTCTTTACCGTGACGTCTGCCTTATGTCGCTGCGTGTGACCTTTGTCACGACGAAAAAAGCCGACCACACTCCCTGCTGGCCGCCTTCAACCACTTGACGTGCCATCAGAACCATTCTTTCGTGTAGGCGTTGATCTTTTAGGCCCTTTTCCTACGTCTGTTTCGGGAAATAAGTGGATTGCTGTAGCAACAGATTACCCACCCGATACGCAGTCACATGGGCTCTTCCAACAAGCTGTGCAACCGATGTCGCCGATTTCCTACTAGAAACGTCATCCTTCACCACGGTGCCCCTCGACAGCTCCTTACCGACCAGGCCGCTACTTTCTTTCTAAACTTGTTAATGACATTCTACACTCGTGTGCGACTAAAACAAACTTGCTACTGCTTACCATCTACAAACGAATGGTCTAACCGACGTCTCAACCGGACCCACTGAGATGCTATCCATGTATGTCTCCGCTGACCATCGCGACTGGGACATTGCATTACCATTCGTTACCTTTGCCTACAATTCTTCTCGCCACGATACCGCAGGCTTCTCTCATTCTTCCTCTTGTTTGGCCGCGACCCTACGCTACCTTTCGACACCTCCTGCCTGATAGCCTGCATTTCACATCAGAGTACGCCCGGGACGCCATAATCCAGGCACAAGAGGCACGCCATATGCCCGACGTCGACTTGTGGACTCGCAGGAAAATCAGCGCGCTTATATGACACCCATCATCGTGACGCCCACTACACACCGGGCGCCCTGGTTCTCCTTTGGTCTCCGTCGCGACGCGTTGGCCTCACGGAGAAGTTGCTTTCACGCTACTCCGGTCCTTACCGCGTCTTGCGTCAAGTAACCGACTCCCTACGAATAGCCCCTCTTGACCCACCGTGGCTCAGCCTCGTTCCGACGTAGTCCACGTCACGCGTCTTAAGCCGTATCACTCGACCGCCTCCTAACCACCTGGTCGGTGCTTCAGCCGCCGGGGGTCATGTGACAGAGCGATGAAGAAGACGTTTTGAGAGCACTTGAAGAAGACGAAGCTCGGACTTCGCGTGCTTACTATGATCTTGTCAGCCGCTGCCAGTCTTGTAAATACACTGTAAATACATTTCTTACTTCTTTTCCCCGTAACATTTTCAATAAGGTTGTTGACCAATTTTCCAACTTGCATGTTTATTTGGTGTTCACCACAATGTGTGTGCAACTAATTTTTTTTAACAGGATCTGCTGCGTGGTGCTGCAGACATAGTGGTTGTGAACCAAGTTGGTGCCATGTCACAAAACGGCAACTTTGGTTGCCGCCTTTCAACTAAGCCTTGGTTTATGCCTAGCGGCCTACGCCAAACCACTCCATCCAGATGGCAAAAATGTGCACACGGCTGGTGGGGTGGCTGGCAAAAAGCCTTCTTGCGAAGCTTGCCTGCTGCCTCTGCCCCTGTTTACCGGAACCAGAGCGCTCCTTACCCGAGCTATCGCAACCCGGCCCGAATGGCGCACACATGACGATCGACCCATCTGCTTCTATTGTAGACGTGGGGGCCACATCTCTCGACATTGCCGAAGTTCCTGGCCGGCCCTCTCTCGCCCAAGCTTTCCCGCCTACCGCCGCTCCCCACTGAATCCTCGACCCGCCTGCGCCCCCCACCAAGTTCGAAGATGCACCTCACAACGCCCTAGTCACTGCGACTAACCACTCCTCATCAACGCACAGTAGCCGCTCCCGTTCACCCCAGCTGCGTCGTTCCCCATCCCCTGCTTACCGTCGCCGCTCTCCGACGGGAAACTGACTGGGGCAGCTCCGGGAGGTGACGCTGCTCTAGCACCCCGGCCTGAAATTCCTCTGTTGACCCTGCCTACTGATCGGAACCTTTTGGACGTGGATGTGGATGGTTTGCCTGTTACAGCACTCATCGACACTGGAGCGCAAGTTTCCATCATGGAGTGCTGACCTCGAACGCGCCTGAAGAAAGTCCTTACTCCTGCTCCGACTCGACTGCTACAGGTCGCCGACGGTGGAACTCCGGCTGTGCTCGGAATGTGTGCTGCACGTGTCAGTGTCGCCGGACGCCACACGTCCGTTTTGTTTAGTGTGCTCGAACGCTGCCCCCCATGATGTGATCCTCAGCCTCGACTTTTTGACCACCCTTCTGCTCTGATTGACTGTTCAGCCGGTGTTGTCCAACTTGACCTACCCCTTTCCATTGACCTTCCTGCTCAAGCCCAACTCAGCTTTGTTCTGCGGATTTTATTCGTCTTCTTCCCCAAGCAGCAACCTGGCATCACCATTTTCGCCTCTCCACCTGTTCCAGACGGAGACTATGTCCTCACTCCCGCGACTTCAGTCCTGCTTTCCCACAATGTCTCCTTCCCACACACCGTCACTTCTGTGGCGGCCAATCAGACCTGTCTTCCATCCTCAATTTCGGCCAGTGCCCTCAGGTACTTCCTCGAGGGATGTCACTTGCCACGTCTGTCACCGTCCCGCGAGTGCTATATTTCAGCACTATCTGTTGCGACACCTTCGACCAGTGCTCGTTCTGCGCCTTCTGCATCTGCCCGGCCGACGACATTGAAAAGATGATTGCGCCGGACCTCGACCCCCCAATCCGCAGCAGAGCTCCTTGACCTCCTCGAGTCCTTCGCCGACATTTTCGACCTGAACGATCGCTCTTTGGGTCAAACTACGGTTGTGAAGCATCGTATAAGTACCGGCGATGCGGCACCTGTTCGCCGACGCCCATACCGGGTGTCGCACTCTGAGCGGCAAGTTATCCAGAGCAAAGTTGACAAAATGCTTGCCAAAGGGAATTATTGAACACTCTTCCAGTCCGTGGGCTTCCCCTGTTGTGCTCGTCAAAAGAAGGACAACAGCTGGCGATTCTGCGTGGACTATCGTCATCTAAACCAGATCACCAAGAAAGATGTATACCCGCTTCCACGGATTGACGATGCTCTGGACTGTCTTCACGGTGCCACTTATTTTTCATCAATAGACCTTCGCTCCGGATATTGGCAAATTGCCGTGGATGAAATGGACCGTGAGAAGACCGCATTCGTTACACCTGACGGCCTCTATCAGTTTAGGGTATGCCTTTCGGCTTGTGCAATGCCCCGGCGACCTTTGAACGTATGATGGACATGCTCTTGCGTGGATTGAAATGGTCCATCTGCTTGTGTTACTTGGATGACGTCATCGTATTCTCTCCAACTTTTGCGGCCCATCTTGAACGACTTTCATCTGTGCTTTCCGTTTTTCACGCCGCTGGCCTGCAGCTCAACTCGTCCAAGTGCCACTTCGGTCACCGCCAAATAACCATGCTCGGACATCTCGTCGATTCGTCAGGCATTCGCCCCGATCCCGCTAAAGTCCGTGCAGTGCAGAATTTCCCTGTACCGACCTCTGCCAAAGATGTTCGCAGCTTTATCGGTCTTTGTTCTTACTTCCGCCGGTTTGTGCAAAATTTCGTGCATGTTGCTCGTCCCCTGACTGACCTCCTCAAAAAAGACGTTCCTTTCTGCTGGGGCTCTGAACAAGCGACTTCTTTCTCGCGCCTCATCACGCTACTCACCACACCACCTGTTCTCGCCCATTTTGACGCTTCTGCTCCGACAGAAATTCGCACTGACGCCAGTGGATACGGCATCGGCGCAATTTTAGCCCAACGCCAACGTGGGCACAACCGCGTTATCGCCTATGCCAGCCGCCTCCTCTCCCCGTCTGAGCGCAATTATTCAATTACTGAGCGGGAATGTCTCGCCCTCGTTTGGGCTGTGGGCAAGTTCCGACCTTACATATATGGTCGGCCATTTACGGTTATAACCGATCACCACGCCCTTTGTTGGCTTTCTTCCCTCAAGGATCCCACCGGACGCCTCGGTCGCTGGCCCTACGCCTTCAGGAATACACATACACTGTAGTCTACAAGTCGGGTCGTTTACATCAGGACGCCGACTGCCTGTCTCGTCACCCCGTCGATGCACCGAACGATTTAGTGGATGCCGCACCGATCTGCGTTCTCTCGCTTTCCGCCTTGAAAGACATAGGGCTGAACAGCGACGCGATGAATCGTTACGGCAGCTTATCGAACGCCTGCTCTCTGACCGTCTGACCCATCCCTTCACATGTTCGTACTACAAAATGACACCCTGTATCGCCGCAACATGCACCCAGACGGGCCTGAGCTGCTAATCGTCATTCCATCTCATCTTCAGCAGACTGTACTCCAGCAACTGCACGACGTTCCCACTGCTGGACACCTTGGCGTCTCTCGGACCTATGACCGAATTCGGCGACGATTTTTCTGGCCCCGTCTCAACCGCTCCGTCCGTCGCTATGTCGCCGCGTGTGAGTCGTGTCAACGCCGAAAACGACCAGCTGTACATCCCGCTGGTCTGCTGCAGCCTCTGGATATACCGACCGACCCTTTTTTTCGCGTTGGCGTTGATCTTCTCGGACCATTCCCTATATCAAACGACGGAAATAAGTGGATTGCCGTCGCTACGGACTATACCACCCGCTATGCCATTACAAGAGCCCTTCCCACCAGTTGCGCTACAGACGTCGCTGACTTCTTGCTTCACGACGTTATCTTACACCACGGCGCACCTCGTCAACTTCTCACCGATCGCGGGCGATACTTTCTTGCCAAAGTCATCGACGACTTACTTCGATCCTGTGCTACTAAACACAAGCTTACTACAGCCTACCATCCTCAAACTAACGGTCTTACTGAACGCCTGAACCGGACAATAACTGATATGCTCGCGATGTATGTTTCCTCCGATCATCGCGACTGGGACACTACTTTACCATTTGTCACGTTTGCGTACAATTCCTCGCGCCACGACACAGCTGGTTATTCGCCCTTTTACCTTCTATATGGCCATGAACCGACCTTGCCATTCGAGACTCTTCTATCGACCACACTCGACTTGCCGACGGAGTACGCTCGTGATGTCATAACTACAGCGACCCAGGCACTGCCAGATTGCCCGTCTTCGTCTCTCTGCTTCACAGACACGTCAGAAGTGCCGTTACGATCAGTGCCACCGCGATGTCGAATACGAACCAGGTGCTCTTGTGCTAGTTTGGTCTCCATCTCGACGTGTCGGTCTTTCGGAGAAACTCCTTTCGCGATACTACGGCCCCTATCGCATCCTCCGCCAGGTGACGCCTGTCACATATGAAGTGTCTCCACTGGATGCTACCGTGCCTTCACCTCTATCTGACGTCGTCCACGTCAGCCGCCTCAAACCGTTCCTTTCTGGAACCAGTGAGTCGCACCAGTAAGGTGCTTCTTCTGACGGGGGTAATGTCACAGTGCGTAAGGTGGAAAGAAGAGGACATGGTTGGTGCCCTGGGAGACGACAAAGAAGATTCTGGGTTTTTGCTTCTCTGCGCAGCCATTAAAACCCATCTGTAAAACCAGTACGTTTATTCCTTCCCGTAACATTATGTTCCTAGCCGTATACTTCATTGGTGATCAAGCATGAGATCACACACACGCAGGCTAGACTGAAGGTTGTAGAGTTCTGGTATGTGTGCGGCCCCCTCTGGTGTGTCGGAAAAATCAGACAGCCACTGTACTCAGTGACATGTCCCGCTAGAAGACGACGATAACGAAGTGCGCATGCGAATGCACGGGACGTGATGGTCTGAGCGCGAGCTTGTCATCAAACGCTGGCTAGTTGTTGACTCCAATGCCTAAGCTATGCCGCTTAACATGTTCACGTTTCCTTCTTTGTAATAAATCGTCCGCAGCCACAACCTGCTGCACAGACGTGACAATTGGCGACGAGGAAGACTCTGGACTCATCAGTTCACCGACGTCAAGGAATGGAATGACATGGCGGCGCCTGACTTTGGTTGGCTACCCGAATGCAGTGGCAGCTCTGGCTCCTGGAGATCCTGGTATGGGAGGCTACAGTTCTTCTTCGAGGCTAACAACATTACGGATGCTTCCAAGATACGTGCTCATCTGCTAACGTTGTGCGGAGAACAGACTTACGACATCGTCTGTGCCCTCGTTCAACCCAAGCAGCCCAACCAAGTGCGCTACGATGACATAGTTGAGATGCTCAAGGCTCATTTTGATCCGCAACCTTCTGATCCGCAATCATCTGCAGGGCACGCTTCCAACGACGTGACCAACGGCACGATGAAACGGTCAGTGATTACATCACAGCACTCAAGAGGCTAGCAGCAGAGTGCAATTTTGGAACAAGTGCAGACACTGCGGCCAATGCAACAATCCTGCCTCTTGAGGTAATGCTGCGTGATCGTTTCGTTTGCGGTCTTCGGAACGAACAGGTCCAGCAACGGCTGTTCGCGGAAAAGGACTTGACATTCAAGAAAGCCTTTGACATTGCACTGCGAGCTGAGAACGCCGTCGAAGACCAGAGAAACGTGAAAGCAGAACTTAAAGAGATTCACGAAGCCTGCACAAGCATCTCCAAGACAGAAAACCAAGGTCACTCGTGTACTTCTGCCCAAAAGAAGAAACAACGCTGTTAGCGTTGTGACGCGCAACATAGTCCGGACACTTGCAAGTTCCAGACAGCTTCCTGCAACTACTGCAAGAAACGCGGACAAATTGAAAAGGCGTGCCTGAAAAAACGGAAAGAGGCAAGAACGAACAAGAACATTAACATCGAATATCCCCGACAAGGAACTTCGACAACGGCCTTAGCACCAGTCACGACTCAACAGGATTCACCAGACGCGGCACTTTACAAGCTCAACACCTTAATCGACGCGTCCAGCACGCAGAAGGTCATGACTCAGCTACGTGTACATGGCAAGTCCTTAGAGTTCGAAGTCGACTCAGGTGCAGCCTGCACACTCATCAGTGAGGCCACGTTCAAGTCCACGTGGACAGACGACCCACCACGGCTTGAGACAGACAACATCCTCCTACGCACCTGGTCAGGCCAGGCAGGCCCTTCGTGTTCTCGGATGTGCCACGGTGGATGTAACGCACAGGAACAAGACCCTGACATTACTACTTGTTGTCACCAAGAGAGCAGGGTGTAACCTCCTTGGACGCAACTGGTTTCCTCATCTGGGTATACAGATCACGGGCATCAATGACGTATCAGACGACGAACTTGTTTCCAAGCTTCTGGACAAGTACCAGTCTGTGTTCGACGAGAACATCTCAGGACACGTTGGTCTTGAGGTACTCCTGGAAGGAGCGAAACCGAAGGTTTCTAAAAGCCCGGCCGATTCCTTTTGCGCTGCGGTCAGCTGTAGAAGCTGAATTGGATTGACTGCAAAGTCAAGGCATAATCGAGCCTGCGCAGCATTCGGATTGGGCAACGCCTCTCTTACTCGTTCGAAAGAAAAACGGCTCGTTGAGAATATGTGTCGACTACCGTTGCACAGTGAATCAAGTATCGAAGAAGGCAGATTACCCACTTCCCACTACAGATGAAGTCCTCAGCCACTTGAGGGGAGGCAAGGTCTTCAGCACTCTGGATTTAGCACAGGCTTACCAGCAACTTCACGTAATGCCAGAGACAGCAGAGATATTGACCCTGAACACGTTGAAAGGGCTTTACAAGGTCAAAGGTTGCCTTTCGGAATCTCTGCAGCTCCAGCCATTTTTCAACGCTTCATGGAGACTATGCTATCTGGCATCACAGGTGTTTGCGCGTACTTAGATGACGTGATCATCAGTGGGAAAGATGCCACGGAACACGCCTAGAGACTGGAAAAAGTCCTGAAGAGGCTGCGCAAGTACAACCTTCGGCACGGCAAAAACAAATGCTGTTTTGCAGGGCGACAAGTTTCTTTTCTGGGCCACCGAATCGACAACACAGGCGTCCACACCAACAAAGAGAAAGTCCGAGCTATAAGAGAGGCTCCAGCACCAAACTGCAAGCAAGCACTTCAATCATTTCTCGGAATGCTGGATTTCTATGACAGATTCTTGAAGAACAGGGCAACAATTGCCAGCTGTCTCTACCAGCTCGTGTAGAAGGACGCCACGTGGAGATGGGAGACCAACCAAGAGAAGCATTCGATAAGCTTAAGAGATTGCTTCCCAGTCAGACCGTACTGGCACACTACCACGAACAAAAGGAGCTTCTCGTCTCAAGTGACGCTTACCGTATGGCATAGGAGCTGTTCTGTCACAACGTGACGACCAGAATAGAGAGGCACCAATCGCTTTCACATCTTGGACGCTAGGATCGGCAGAACGCAATTATGCTCAGCTGGACAGAGAAGGCCTCGCTGTAGTGTTTGCAGCGCACAAGTTCCACAAGTATATTGCGGGAAGAAAGGTGACTTTCGTCGTGGACCATCAACCGCTGCTCGACATACTAGGTCCAGGAAAGCCAACGGCTCAAGTCCTCTCACTACGGATGACCAGATGATGCTTCAAGTTATCGGCGTACGACTACAACATCGTCTACGGGCATAGCAAGAACCATCAAAATGCAGACGCGTTGAGCCGATTACCATTACCAGAACGTCTCGATGAACCCTGGCCACCAGGGGACGTACTGTTGTTTTAAGCTCTGTCGAGACCTCCGTTTACTGCTACTGATATAGCACGTCTGACAAAACAAGACAGCATCCTGCAGAGGTTGTACAAGGCAGTGTAGGATGGCACAGTGGAAAACCTCACTGGAGAGGAGTTCGCTCTTTACCGACGAAGAGCGACTGCACTAGCATTTCATCATGAGTGCATGACACTTGGATCACGGGTGATCATACCAAACTCAGCACAATCTCACGGCCTGGCACTTCTACATGCTGGTCACCGAGGCATGGTAGCCATGAAAAAGGGCACAAGAAGCTACGTATGGTGGCCTGGAATCGACAAGGTGATCGAAGAAACGGTGCGACAGTGCCGTGAATGCCGTTCAACGCAGAAGAGCCCACCCAAAGCTCCTATTCCCACCTGGGTACGTCCCCAGACACCATGGCACACAGTGCACGTTGACTTCGCGAGGCCACTACTCGGGCACACCTACTTGGTTGTTGTGGACGCACACACAAAGTGGGTGGAAGTTCGGCACGTGACGCAAGCAACATCCGCGGTTGTCATCGACATGCTCCGAAGCCTCTTTGCAACGTTTGGAATTCCCCGAAAGGTCATCTCTGACAATGGAAAAGCCTTTATTTCCACCGAGATAAAGCAGTTCTACACGGCAAATGGCATTCAGGCTATAACATCACCAGCATACCACCCTGAAACAAACGGCCAGGCAGAACGCTATGTGGCAGAGCTGAAGAGAGCACTCATGAGGGATACAGACAAGTCCATACAGTGCCGACTTGCAAGATTTCTGTATCGACAACACATAACTATACACACTGCCACAGGGATGACACCTGCGAAAGCCATGTTCGGGAGAGAACTTCTATGCCCTCTTGATCTGCTCAAGCGGGAGACGGAGATACAAATCCCTGAAAGCCAGGAGACATTACCGAAATCACGTCGCTTCACTGTAGGGGAGAGAGTACTCATCCGTCAATTTTTGAAAAAGCCGGATTGGATTGAAGGCAAAATACTGTGCCGCATCGGACCACGATCCTGGCTGGTAAAAAGAGACCAAGGAAAAGTTCGGTGTCACCTCAACCACATGAACACGAGCCAGACCGGACAAGCAACCCAATCATCGATAGATTGGAGTATAGCAGACGATCTCTCCGGCACCACGTCAGAAGAGACACCGTCGAGTTCTGTGGTTCAACGGCCCGACTCGCTCGACAGGCAAGACAATACTTCCTTGCGACCGTCGACCTCGACGTCACAAGCAGGAACCACCCGGGAACTGCGACCATCTGAACTTAGGCATCTTCCAGACTGCTATGGAGACTTCGTCCAAGGGAGGAAGAATGTCGCGCTAGAAAAAGACGACAACGAAGTGCGCGCGCGAATGCACGGGACGTGATGGCCCGAGCGCGAGCTTGTCATCAAACGCTGGCTAGTTGTTGACTCCAACGCCTAAGCTATGCCGCTTAACATGTTCATGTTTGCTTGTTTGTAACAAATCGTCGGCAGCCACAACCTGCTGCACAGACGTGACACTCAGCAAGGGCAACTTAAAATGGCACACTTGGGATGCCAGCGCACATTTCCGCCAGCGGGTTGGCTTGGTTGAATGGAAGTTGGCAAGCTAACTTGCCAATCTCATATGATCACACCGATCATGCAGCTGCATATTAATGACGGTGAAAAGCGTTTGGATGTTACTTATTGTGCGCTGTTGTGCGTGGTCTTCCTTCTGGACAAAAGGTGCTTCATCGGTAAGCGTGCAACTATGGAATGCCATCCTTGCTTCATTGTATTTCGATGAGAAAGAGTTTACAACAAAAGCAGCATCACCATAAGATAATTGACAGCAACAATGTGTCACGTCTTCATCCGTTGACGACCCAGAGCTAACGAACGAGGCGAGTTCTGGGTTCCCAAATGGCACTGGGTCACCGGCCATATGCGTCTAAATGGCAACGCCATCCTTGGTGTGCTTCACGTGAAGCACCACCGCCCGCCCGCCTGGACAATGCGGGGTCCGGCGCCGACTATTGACAGGTAGACAGAGAACCTCCTTTCAAGATGACCACAAGCGCCGTATTCTTTGGAAACGGCAGCGACTATTAAGACAAAAATCGCTACAAGCTGGCTGTTACGGAGAGCCTACTATGCAAAGAGCCAATGCCGACAATTTCTGTGGAAACCGCATCGACCGCGGTTTCAGAATCGATTGCCTTTTCATTGCATCGAGGGCGAATCAAAGGTTGAACACCAGAGGCAGAGTCTGGCAAGGTGTTGTGACACCATGGGTGGGATTTCACGGACTGTGCGACAATTCCAATTGGCTAAAAGAATAACATTGAATTCCCTCGCCGAGCGAAAGAGTGAAATGAACAGCTTAAAAAGTGGAGCTTGAGGGTTGTGTGGGGATGCTTAGACATGTAAAGACTCGGACCTGTGGTTTGCTCCGATAATCATGAAGCCCTTCTTGTGAACATCGAAATGTAACTTTATACATAAAACTTTATTTTCTCACCGCTCGGGCGTCGCTCAGGACCTCTCTTTAGACCGGCACCTGGCATGGCACCAGCCATGGAGCCTTTGTGGCTGCTCAGACCCCCAACTTTACAACACCATGCATCATGTACAGGCATGGAAAGCTGTCGAGAGGCCATCAAAATCCAGTGGAGAACCTTTGCTGGCCCATCAGAGCAAAGTACCACACTTGTGTTTCTTTCAAATAGACATGATCCCAATTTTTTTTTCCTGCCGAGATCAGTGTATATGGTTAGAACAAATATCAGATACACAAAGGCATTTTCATTTCATATGCGATTTCATGATAACGAGGTTCAACTGTAATGTAAATAAGCCTCTTTTTGTAACAAAATGAACTCCAGACAAACTTTACATTTTACTATGTTTATAATTAAGAAAATATTTTATATTAGATTTGATGTGAAAATGTAATTATTCGGCGTAATAGTTCAGCGGAAACCCGCTAGGTGGAGAGAAGTAATTAAAGCGAAAATGAGACCCAAAGGTAGCTACAAAGAAAACCCATACGGGTTCCTCGAAAGAAAAGCCTCGCAGTTGAAGAAAAATTCGTCCTGGTCCAAGACTCGAACCCGGGACCACCGCCTAATACCCTACATTAACGAATATAATGAAGCAATTTCCAGATACCCGTTCAACTTGATTACAGTGAGGCTGTACTGTTAGCACACTGGAAAAAAAAAAAAAAAACTGCGCACAGCATGCAGCAATGATAACACAACATACAGTATAATAAAATGATTTTGCAAACAAGAATACAATAATGAATTGATGAAGTTTGACACCTAAAAGCAACATGTCAGCTATGAGGGATGATAAAATTGAGGACTCTATATTGATTCTGAACATCTGGAGGCCTTTAACAAGCAACCAACGGTACATGAACATTTTTTTTTTTTAATTTCTGCCCTCATCGGAAAGCAGTTGGTATGAAGTAGTGCACTCAAATAAATGGTGTGCCAGCAAATAATTTTCACCATTTTTATTTCTAAGAAAGGAGGGCACTTCCTCGTGTACGTCAATGACGTGAGGAGTTAATATGCTGTTGTACTAATGAATGGCATCTGTGCTACATATCAGAAGCTTTGAGTTGCACAGGCGCCCACTTTCACCGTTCACTTCCAAGCAAAAACTTAAAATTTAAGTGCTGGCCTTGACTTGCTGTGGGCACTTTACCTGAAGTCACTGAAGCACTGCTGCACAACAGCTAGGCCTTGCATTATCTGCCACCATCCGTTGTGCATTTGTTTAAGAGCTATGTCAGGTGGTTGCCCCACAGAGCATGTACGCTGCCACACAGCAGCAAAAGGTTTTTGTTTGAAGCTTGTGCCGTGCTCATAAGTACGCAGCTCTTTAAGGTAGGCCAATTGCACAATATAAAGTCAAGTAGACTCTGGGCATTAATTGATTGCAATACACGGCCTAAGCCGACATTACCTAAATGGGAAATGAATCACCGTAACAGCTCGAGCTGACAATGTCATCGAGGACAATTAGACATCACTTGTGGACGCACCATAGAGGTCAGGGTTAGGCCTGATGTGCTTCTCGAGGTAGGATGGGCTTGAGAACTGCGGCACGGCTGACCACAGCAGCCGTCTAAGCACATCATTGGTGGTTACGTCAAAAAGGCTCTGGTAGTAGCTGAACTTCCAGAACGACGGTGCGCTGGCGCCTCTCTCTCGGTTCAACAGCTGTAACAATCAGCACAAGCGTAGGCACAAGAAACCTCGATTTCATTCAACCAGCTTTATTCTGGATGATTGCATGCTTAATTAGTAAACCTTGAATGACATTGGATCTAGGTGGAAAATTTTAAACATGCAAGCAGTTGTGTGAAAGTGTATATGCCTTTGCTTATGTGGCCAATCCACTAAAGTTGAATTTTCTTGTATACAGTTCTTGGATGATTTTTCAGAGAGAGAGGCAGCAGGAATGTCCGTATGATTGGACAGTCCAAAAAAAAATTCAGTGAGAAAAAAAATTTTGTTTTTTAGAAGGACATCAGTACAGAAAATTCATTTCCACACATTTTCTCAGTCTTGCGATTCATTATAGAGTAATATTTACTTGAAATTCCATACTGGCTGAGGCCACAACAGTGTTTCACATTCAGCCACCATGCAGCTCTCTGTGTGTCTCGTGTCATTGTGAAGCACAGATGTCACATGCAACATTCATCATTATCATCATCATGTTTTTTATTTTCACCACTGGATACACAAGGTGCAAAAGGGAGAACCGGAAAAAAAGCCGAAATTTCTTTGGCTTGACAAAGCTCCGGTCTCCCAGACAGGCACAGTAACGGCTGGTGTATCACAATCACGTACAAAGTGTTGATATAAGAGTATTTTAAACACAAGTACATGTAGATACTTTCATGTTATTACATAGAAACTAGTTATAATATAGTTGTGTAAAATATCTCCCAGTATACAATTACAATCTGTAATCTTGCTGATTATTATTTGACACAAACTCAATCGCATATAACATAAGAATGAAAAAGCAATATATATATATATATATATATATATATCTAGCAGCCTCTGTCGTATCATGAATGACACGTCCCTTAGCTTTTTCACACCGAGCCAGTAAGGCTCTTGCGTAAAGCACAGGGTTTTAAAGCCGGTCGTTAAAAAGACGAATCTTGCACCCCAGTTCGGAACGAAGAATCTTGCTCACTCGCGTGACATGTTGCCATGACAGTGTGATGGCGGCGAACAAGGCAGCAAGTTCTTGTGGGGATAAGCCCTTTCTCGTGCAGAAGCCAATATACCTTGCCCGGCACATAGCCGCCGCGATGTCGGCAGCGGGCATTTTCACATTGAAAAGAACACGAGGAACAAAGAAAAGAAAATGATAGCCCACTGTATGATAAATATACTGCAGGACACGTTCCTGGGCTAGTTAGTGCTTACTTAATGACATGATGTAGCATTAAAGTTGTTAGTAGCATCTCTTTCTTGTGGTTGTGCCCTTGCGTTACATCATGTCCCTATGAGGCATTGTACGTGATGGGCAGGCCACTGAGGGTACAAATTAATGAGCTCAAGGTAAGAGGGAGACATAAATATTTTCGTTATCTTTGTTCATATTAGGTCTTTTAGCTTGAAACAGTCTTTCAGAAAATATTCCTTCGAAGGTTTCAGGCGAGGCTGCTTCAGGGCACCTCTAAATGCAGGAAACAATTATTGGAATTTAATGACTGAGCCCTTCCTGTGTTCAAGGATGCTGCGGAAAACAATTCCCTGCAGTGACCTTGTGAAATTAAGAGCAGTACATTTAATCTTCATTCACAACATCCACATGCATGTAATACAATGATCCCAACACGAGCCTTAGCTATTGGTGGGACCTAAGCCTTAGACAGTACTGATGGACATTCCACCTTGGTGTTTCTTAGCTCAATAAGCTCTTTGTACTTCCTATAATTGGCTCGTCTAGTTTCCAGCATCATTTTGGAAAGATAATCAGTGCTATCGAAACTGCTTCATAAAAGAATCAGCTATGTGCACTACTTTGCAACACAATCGACACTGGGCCTCTTCGATTATCCGTTCCCGACAGTCCCGGACTGCCCAAGACGGTGCTTTCAGCCAATGAGCGTCGCGTATGCAGTCTTTCGGAGAGTCCGGGACTGTCAGAGATGGATAATCGAAGAGGCCCACTGTATCCAGATATTTGCGTTCTTCGCATAGTCGCAAAAACACCCTCTTAGACACAGGCTGTCGTGACGCCCCCACATGCAGTGACAAATTGCTTCGAAATCGATTAAGTAGTAAGCTGAATTTCAAATCCTACATTTATGATGAATTATCCTTCATTTTTTTGCAGGAGCTCTGTTATCTGATATTACAATGCAAAAATAACATAAAAATGAACGCTGTTTTCACTGAAGTTATAAACTATTGTGATAGTGCTTGCACATTATAAAATTGAATCTATTTCCCAGATTTGTTTGGTGGCACATTATTACGGGTCCCGATATATTGGCTAATAATGCAGTGTCCGCAGTGATCCGTATTGTCTACTTTCTATAGTTTTTTTAGTATTTGTTTCATTTTGTTCTTTAAAAAAATGAACCAAATACTCCAAAAGTAAAAACGTGGCCAAGGGCAGTATTCTCGAGCGATCACTTTCGGAGATATTTTCGTGTCTGAGCGTAGGCGTCTGCGGGCGACAGCGTCCCTGGCACTGTGCCAAAACAGCGCACTAGTCACGCGCAATGTCGCGAAAGTATCTCCGAAAGTCATTGCCCGAGAATACATACCACCCCAGGTTAAATTAACGGCAGGCCCGGTGAACATACCTACCTCGTCGCTCTCGTCGTCGTCATCGTTCATGTCTGTGAAGCTGGTGTATGCCTGATTCACTGCTTGTCGACCGCGCTGGCCGCTGCTGCCTTGCAACGTGTCCGAGAAATCTGATTCAAAACGCACCGGCACATGAGCATGATACGCAAAGCGCTGGTGAATGCTTTCCCTGCTTACCTTGGAACTGCAGGTTTGCTTGTGCTTCGCTTTGGTCGACCTGTGGAATCGCACAAATTGAAGTTTGTATTCCAGGCCGTGAAGGCAACAACGAAAGTGGGATGACAACCGGCACGGTTAGGGCGGTTAGCACGCGCGGTAAAAAAACAAAAAAACACCATGCTTAAGAAAGAAAGAGGTAATCCTAAGCAATCGTGAACACCTTATTAATCGCCGATAGTATTCATACAATTGAATGGTGCTTTTAAATAAGACGAAAAGTGCCTTACATCAATGTCGATAATTTTCGCCGTTATGGGAGCAGCCATTTTTAAAGTGCACGCCTGCCGACGGCGTGGGCCGCCACTGCTGCGACCGGGTGGAAACGTAACGCGAAGGCAGCTACAGATTTATTAGCGTCAACGCAAAATACGCATTACATTAACATATATAAAGCTAGAAAGTGCTTTAATTGATTTTTGAACTTACAACATTACGATTGTCTGCTCCACTTCGGATCGGCAGAAACGATTGTAAACAAACGGTGGTGGTTGTCGCGTGGTAAAATGTTGTACCGTCATTTGGTTGTCTTTTTTCGTTATGTGAACTTTATTCTGAGCTAGTTGTGGGTGTAGAGAGGCTGAGGAGCCGCGAGTGGGTGCGGCTTACATTGCGACCTCTTCTTCAGTGCGTGGTGGAACAAAGCACCTTTAAAGGGAATGTATTTTGTTTGCGCCGAGTGTACCGAAAGCCCCGACAGGTCCCATGCACGGCCTCGTCCGCGTCGCCGCTTTCCTGGTCGCCTCCGTATCGGGCTCGCTGCTGGCAGTGATCGTGCTGCAGTATCGGGAGATTCTCGAGAGCAGCGAGCGAACCCCGCCAGCAGCCAGCTATGCACCACTGCGGATGGCCACCTACCAGAGCTGGCTCTCCGACTTGGGTCTGGAGCGCGCGGGCAGCGGGGCCGCCAGCGAGGCGCGCCTGCTGTACGAACGCGTGCCCGTGCTCTGCTTGGTCCACGCCACTTCGGCGCAGCAGGCGCGCTCGGTGCTCAACACGTGGAGCCGTCGCTGTAACCGGGCAGTGTTCTTCGGGAGCCTGTCGGACCCGCACGTGCCCGTCGAGCGCGTCTCGGGTAACGCGTGCGCGCTCTTCACGCGCGTGCTGGCAAAGCACAGAGGCTCATTCCGCTGGCTGCTGCTCGTGGACGACGAGGCGTTCGCCGTGGTGGAGAACCTGCGCTTCTACGTGGCCCCACTGAACTCCAGCGACGTCCACTACCTGGGCTATCCCGTGCGATGGGGGTCCACCTTCTACAACGCGATGGCGGCCGGCGTCGCGCTCAGCGAGGGCGCTGTACGGGCGCTTGCTTGCCGTGCTGCGGCGTCGCTTGACGAGCTCGAGCGGACTGTGGCTGCCGCGCTGCCCCGCGTGCCCCCGGTGGACACGCGGGACCTGCTGCGCCGGGGCCGTTTCAACCCGTTCGGCGTCGAGGAGATGCTAGTACCGGGGTCCGTCGCATACGGCCACCCACACCGGCGCTCCAGCCTTTTCCGCAGCCCCGAGGTGCGGCTCGTTCGTGTGCCTACTCTTTCAGAAAATAACTGCTAGACGTAGTATTATTGCGTCGCCATGTTAATTCCCAGACTGAAAACTCGCGTTTCACTGTGAAAGTGTACTACCTTGAACATGAGTTCTGCTTAAGTACAACGATTGTAAATGACCACAGATCAAGACAAATTCCAAGCAATTAGATGTAATTGTTCTGCGATTTAAAACGGTGCTTGTTACCTGAATTGCAATTATGGCGGCGTACCTTTCCATACCAGTTAACATAAGCAAAAGCGATTTATTGCAACACATGAACCTTTTAATAACAGAGCTTTATATATATATATATATATATATATATATATATATATATATATATATATATATATATATAAAGCTCACATGAGCAGAGAGGAATGGCCGTCATTTAACATGTGACAATTGTGTCTCCTCGCACGCCTTGAAATGTTCAGCTTTTGTCAGCTAGACCGTTAAAACTGGTGGTCTTTTCGATGTACGATTACACACCATACAAATTTTGTCACGCTAAGCCAAGTATTGGTTAAGATGCCCTACCCAGAGCCATGCTACAGATGAGCAGTTCATTTCTTATGCACTAGTATTTGCTCCATTTTATAGCACAGATTTGATCAGTTAATGTGTAAAGAAAGGCAGTTGCAGAGCTGGTGTCACCATTTGCGTTGCTCAATATCGTTGGTCATTGCAGGGGGGACACTGCTGCAGCCAGCATGCCATCACCTTTCACGGAGTGAACCCGGCAGACATGTTCCTGCTTGAATACCTTGTGTATGGGCTACATGTTGGGCCTGGGGGTGGTCTTTCCCCAACCAGCAGTCCACCTGCCAATGCCCCCATGGAGCTTGCAAGCCTTCTCAGGGGGAAAGCCTTCGTCAAGCCATACGGAATCGTTGCTGGCACCTCTTGAAGGCAGTGCTGTGCTAAAAAAATGACTGCACAATTGGAGGACACGACAGTTGTTTCCTCACTTAGCCATGTCAGTGCATTACTCCTTAGTCGTGCCTTATTTTGACAACCAATTGCTCAGCACTGCAAATGTCCATGTAGTCGCACGTGTAAGCTTAGCCGGTTAGAAATGCATGTGATGTGCATGGAAAACACGCAGAGCTCAAAACAAATTTTGTGCGCAGCATGTCTTTGCAAAATGTGGTGTCTTGGAACTTGCCACAATTAATGCTTGCGCAAGTGTTGCCTTTTTACGTGGAAGTTTAGGAGAGGCCCTGGCAAGCTCCACTGCATAGGAGAAAGTGTGGCAGAAGTCTTTTTCGTAAAGGAGCACCAGGACTGGTGGTCCGAACAGCAGTCTTGTCATAGCAACTGCACCTCGGTCGCCTAATGAAGCGAGCAAACGCTCTGTGTTCGAGATCACAGTCAGCTGTTAGCCCATTTGTGCTTCCACCTCTTGCACTACACTAGCATCTGCAACGCTGGCACAGTTCACAAACTTTTCTTTTACGTTCCGGAATGATGGAGGACCACAACTAGGCAGAGGCCAGGGAGAACTGACGAAAGGGGGGGGAGGGGGCGAGAATGAGGAGGAACGTTGGGGGCCTCTATTTTGTTCTTTCTCCACGCCTTTTTACAACATCAAACTGTGCAGCCGTTTTGGACTGTGTACTACTGTTGCCTACAGTTTCCACTAGAGTGACTAGACCATTTTATCGGATTGGTGCAGAAATCGCGAGGATTTACCTGTCGCCACAAAATTTCATTTTGTTTTTGTTTCATTTTGTTTCATTTTATTTTGGCATTGCACAATGTGAAATCCGGGATCAGCACGGAAGCGCATGGTTGTACTCCAATGCAGCCTCCCTCTCGGCTGGGTCTCTGCACTGTACATATTGGCCTCTGCAGTGTACAAGGAGTGAATGGTTGGCTGTTGTGAAATACATAGCAGTAGTGCCTTACCAATGAAGTTTCAGCATTAAAGTTACCTGTCACCACTGCTGTTTTTGAGCAAGCAAAAACTTCACACAAGAGAGAAGCACCCAAGTATTGTTTTAATCGACTACACAGTACTGGCAGTTAAGTACTGCTGCTTCACACACACACAGAAAAGGCCTTTGTGTCTTGACTGGGAAAAAGCACAGGTGCCAGCTGCAGCAGTTGCGGGTCGGCAGCCAGGGTAGGGACCTTTCACACCCTCGAGAATGCCTGGCACAACCTGCTGCACAGGAACCACAACACCAGCAGCTGGCTCGCTAGTTGCCCATCTAGCCAAGCAAGACAGTATAGAGGCAACCTAAGACTGGTATGAGAGCCTCACTGTGTCATAAAATTCGAACATAAAAGGGGCAGCAACACCTGCCTCCGATGGCATATCAGGCATTGCAGAGATGGTGCATTCGCAAGATTACGGGCAAAGGGCTGTGCCCACATTAGTTGTTCGACTGCACTTTTCGGCGTTCATTGCTTGGCAGTATGTGCTTGCTGCAGATGGAGCACAGTTTTGTGGCATTGTATTAGAAAATCTAAAGTTGTGCACAAAATAATGTAACGGGGCAGGATATGACAGAATGCCAGGACTCTCCCAGCATAGTGTAAATGAAAATAATAGTTTGTGGTGCAGACAGTGCTGGAAGCAAACAAAAGTGTGGAGCTGTGCACAGCTCGCCAGTAAACCACATTGCTGCAAACATCGGATGCACCAGATGCTGCACCAGTGGTCAGCATTCAACACCCTAGAATGCACCAGACCTGAATACCTTGTGGGTAGGCCAGTGTAGCAGGTGTACAAAGGGGTGCAAACCAAGCACCGGCAGGACGATGGGGCACAACTAAGCAGACAATGTGCAGCCACAACATGGGGAGCGTGCAAGTGATGTGCAGCAAGAGATCCACACTTGCAGGCTGAGTCCTGGGATGGGCTCCTCAGTGCAAAGCAATGACCAGCAGGACATGTGGGTAAGGTGACTGTGCTGCACTGTCTGTGGAGCACATGTGGCTCACATTACCATGGTTCAGTATTGAACCCAGAGGCCAGCGGTAGCCGTAGCTGACATCACACACACCACTTGCAACATACATTGTTTTGCTAAGAGACCCACCTACATGGGGCACAACTACATGACTCCGAATTCTTTCCCAAGAGCATCACAAGGATGACTACAGTAATGGCATGCAGCTAATCAAAGAATGCACACATGCCATTACCGTGTGTACGCTAGTAGACAAAAAGGCAGAAGAGACAGCTGCTCTGAAATTTACACATTCATACTCTATTGGCCAGAAAATTAAAACCACTCCTGGTGTACAGGCATGCTGTAAAGAACTTGGCATGTTCACAATTCAAGATAACTATGACAGTGCACTTATATTGGTGGCTCAAGCTACGCATTACAATATAGGACTGTCCTATTAAAAGTAAAACAACTGGGCAACTGCAATAACAAGTGGCATCACAACTGCACAAAGTTTTCACACCATTATCTCGAAAGAAATAAAAAAATATAGGCAAGCTGATTGTACAAACAACAAATGGGGATACCATGCACAACAGTGTCAATAACCTCCCCCATGCCATAACAAGCAGGCTCTATAAGACAGTGCACACACCACGCATGGGAAAAGTGTTCTCACAAACGGATTAAAAAGGGAAGGAAGGTGGGGGAAGGGATAAGGGAAAGAAAGACGGAACAGAGACACAAGCACAGCCTCTGGAGTCTCTTTGGAACGGAGCCTACTGCAGGTTGCTGGTGGGCACGGCCGCAGCGGTGGCGTCCTGCGTCATGTATGTGTGGTGCTGGCTCGTGCTCAGGTTAGTCGTCTCGCTTGGGTTGCTGTCAGTGGCTGAGGGAGGAGGAGGCATGGCCAGGGGCACCGACCCCGGGGCGTCCATCTTGGCACTGGACGCAGGCTGTGTGGTCACTGGGCTCTGGCCTTCTTCGCTGCTGTATTCCTCCTGGAAACAACAAGGCACACCCACGGCTTTCCTATCTGACCCTTTGTGCTAAACCCTGTCACGATAATGATTCTCAACAAACTCGTTTCATCCAACTCGCTCGAACTGTGTAGCCTCGACTTGGCACATGCTCCACTAATTCAATGAGTAACAGCAACCGAGTTTTCAGATTATGCCTGCGCAACAGCCTGCACAACAGCGCTAACGATCGTGTCTGCTAAGAATTGCATCGCTACGCGCCGCAAAAAGAGCCGCAATTTGAAACCGAATGCCATTTGCCCTTCTCCTCACGAGCGCTGCGCTCCAAGCTGGAAGGTTGACGTATCTGTGCACGTGCGCCTATGTACATGTGCGTGCTGTGTTGTCACTCCATAGTGACACTTCGAAGATTATTCAATGCAACATCTGTTATTTGTGTAAATCGGTTGCTTCAACAGACGAATTAAAGTTTAGAAAAATAATAAAACACACAAACTGAATGTCTGCATGTTTTTGTTTTACTTTGCACCAGAGCAAGAGAGATGTACTTCCGTTTCGTCTGCTTGTTCCGTCGTGCAGTTGTGCGTGCTGACAACGAAACTGTCATTTTCTACCATGTTCCAGCGTGCAATCATGCTCTGTGATCCACTTGCTTTTGCCTCAGTGTTCGTGCAGCACTGACTTATACCACTAGTCAGGTGCGCTCATGCACAGCGTACAAAATCGTGTGCAAAATAAGCCAAACGCAATGGCTCGCGCTCAAGGCCGTCACCGGAAGTGCGCTGCGCAGCAAGAAAGTGATAGAGAAGAGACAGGGCCTGTGATGTATACATCACGCGATTCTCTGGCTCTGACATGGGAGAACACAGGGAAGAAATTTCGCTTGTGAATGCCAGGGTTTTATCCAGAAATTCGATTTTAGGGGGGGGGGGGGGGGTGTTACCAGATCGCGGGGGGGGGGGGGTACGAAGTCGTTGGTTCTATCTTTTCTGAGCGAAAGGCAGGGGGGGGGGGGGGAGAGGTTCATGGAGCTAGCGCTTTTTTTACCGCATTCTATTGAATTAAGGTTGAGCGATTTTTTTCAGCAAATGGTGTCAGAAAAGCTGCTAAATAGTAGAAGTACACTAATTAACTTTTTCAGCAAGTATAATAAACCACATGTTACAAGGGAGTTCGTCCTTGTTGGTGCAAGTCGAGCTGATGTTGCACAAAAAATATTGCAACGAAGGTGGAAACAGGGGGGCACAGACAGGCGGGCACGAACGAACGCTGTATAAAAGGCCAAAATGTGTGCCTCATTTTGTGTGATTACAAATTCAATACCACATTTAAACACTCTTGGCATTCTGTCACTTCATTTGAAAATTGCAAGAACACAAGGGACAGCATTTAGCGTTTTCATTTGATTGCACAAAGATGTTTTCTTTTTTTCTATGCAGAACAAAGGGAAGCAAGTTCTCAATCTACAAGTCTTAATAGAACAAAGTGCAGATGTTTTCAAAACTAAGCACAATATCAGTTTGCACAAGATTAAAACAAAAAGAAAAAAAAAAAGAACTAAGCACCACAGTCACGCAGCAGCCATAAACCTTAAACGACACATTTAAAAAAACTACGTGGGCAGCTTGCACTAGTGGTGCAAGGCTGGAGATCGACCTAGCTTCTTCCAGGTTTCACTAGGCTTGGCTAAGTTTTGCTAGGAAATTCTAAGTGCTGCTAGGCACGGTATTCCGAATCGGCTCGCCGCCAACGTGCAAATTCTCGCTTGGCCGCGCGATGCACTTCAAGATAAGCGGCTTCTTCGGCTGTCCGGATCTTCTTTGGTCATCCCTTATCAAGGCTACATGTTCTCGCCACAGAGTCAACGAGAGTTCTGCCGCCGTTGTGGAGGCTCCGAGCTTTATCTCCCCAGTGACGTCACGGCCAAGCTCCACACTTGCCGTGGCTGGTCGAAACCTGTCGAGCCGCCGCCAGAGGCGCCTGCTGCAGTCAGGGACACCGTGCGCGTTCGGTGCAAATGCGGGGAAACGCAGACGCGGTAGCAGCTCTGTGCGTTGCCTCGTTGGTGCTGCTACAATTTCTCTCATTTTCTCTATATCTCTCCCGAGCATAGCGCGCACCGCGTGCACGCTCTCCTTTTTCCTTAACGTCGCATGTGAAGGCAACATGTGCACGGCACGGAGAGCCACTCTGCGAGGTGGTTGCTAGGCGACTCATTGTGCCGGCAGTTGCATAGACGAAAACACACACACGTCTTGAGTTTACCGCAACGTCAAGGTTTCTCCGCTGCCTGCAGGACGCAGTGTAGCACTGTCTGCACGCTGAACATCAAAATTGGGCCTCAAAATTAGGGCCACGTAGGGTCCACCTCCACAAAGAGTAAATATTTCTTCAAGCGATTACCACAGTGCATGGGATCAGCTCAATTTTTTTCCAGGATGAGTGACTGTCTGGAATAATTTTTGGGGAGGGGGGTGTCGCAATCCTCCTGGTGAGGGGGGGGGGGGGAGTATAAATCCCTGGTGGAGGCTACACGGGGCAAGTGGAGAGAGTCTCTTAGCAGTGGCGCTCACCTCCTAAAATCATGGGTTCGTGGCACTGAAATATTTCTATCTCGGCTATTAATGCACCAATTTGAAAAATTCTTGCAGTAGAATGCTCCCTAGAGGGCACTAACAACTTCCAGCGTATAACCTAATTTTTCTTGTGGCCTGGTGAGGGGCCCTTTAAGAGGTTTGTCCTGGCAAGGCTAAGGAGAGACTCAGAAGATGGGAATGACGGGATTTTCGTGCATGCAGAAAGAGTGAGGTATTGGCTAGGATCTAAAGAAAGTTTACGGCTTATTAATGTAAATTATGTACAGTAAACTAAGCCTTAGTTCCACAATAAAAATAAACTGTAGGTGACATGAGCCCTGCATCCTGCTGCCACATTCAAGCACTTCCGGAGCCCTTGGCACGAACAAGTTTTACTTGCGAGATAAGGATGTTATTTGTTCTATGTCTTTTTAGGTCTCATTTTTTGGACTCCAGGTTATTAGGACATTTAAGCGGGCCCTGCAGAGTCCGAAATTATCTTCTAGCTGTGTTTAAACCAAAAAAGTCTCCTTGCCGTACGTGCTTTGTGCAGCAAGTCTCCCAGTACCATGGTAATCTTGCTGTCTAAGCAGCTTCTGTAAACACTGAGAGTTTTTTTTTTTTAATAATTTAAAAGACAATATTATCGACACCTTTTCTTGTACTAATATACTGATAATAGTAACAATCTCATGTGCTTTGTTTGTGTAAAAAAAGCATTTTGTTAATTTGATTTGAATCAATTTTGACCACCTGTGCTCCAAGTACAGGAGAGTTCTTGCGTTCTACTCTTATAGGGATGAAACTGCCAAGGCCAGTTATTGCCCGTGATCTTACATTTACGAACAGATTACAGAACAAACTGAGCCATCATGGCAGTTTAGCATTGAATGACAATGTTTTGCACTGTACCATTGAGCTGTCAAAATGGATTTTAGTGAAGCAAAGTGCACTATCTTTCAAATCATACTAGATCTGTCCTGTGTGACCAGGGCATAAATTTAAGAATGCAGTCTTGAATACTTAGAAGCATACCTCAGCATGCTTGCTAAGTTTTCTTTTTTTTTTTAACCCTGAGAATCAACTGAACACATGCAACTCCTAATGGCTCCAGCACCCAGCAGTGCAAGCTATCGGAGTATGTGATAGTATTGCAGGCAAATACTGACAAGTACATTCGAGCAAGGTCAGAGGAACCACCTCAGACAAGATACTTGAATGTTTAAAACATTTGCCACTTGAATTGGCTGTAACAAACAAGGGCTGCCCATTTTACACTTGAGCATTGTCACCCAACTCTGCTTGCTTGCATTTGTCAGTAATACTGGTAAGGGAGACAATGCCTAACAGATACGCAGTTACTCAGCCTTAGTATAATACAATGCCATTTCATATTAGTGGCAGCAAAATTCCCTTGCATATAAAAATGACTGAGGCATCCATTGCTTGCCCTCAGTGTAAAGTCATACCTAAATTTAGCAACATTGGTGATTTAAGGATTTTTTTCATCTGTCAAGCTTCATTGAAGACCACCTATAGGTCACCGCAAAGTAATTTTGCCTCATAGTTTAGATATAAGAAAGTCCTCATGCAATGCATGCATGCAGAGAGAATTTATATAAGGTAAAAATAATGAATTGAGGACTGAGCAAATTTTTTAAACTCGTACGTAGTGACAGGTGCAGCCGTGGTCCCTTACAAGTCACCGTTAACTACACATTAAACTGCACACAAAACAAAGCTGTGGGTACAAGCTATTACGCATAGGTTAGATGTATTTTATGATCACTACAGTACAAGGTGTTTCATTTACTTTGGGCCAAACATTAAAATTATGCAAATGCTACACAGCTAGACAGAACCAAGGTAATGTTTGCCATTGCTTGGAAATACAATTTTTTGCATTCCGCCTAATTACATAATTTGTCTTAATCAACTTCTCAATTATTACAATTAGATGAAAAGTGTCAATAAGAAAATTGTAGAGCAACACGAAAAACTCCCGATACAGCTTTCTGTTGCTCAATACATGCTACATAAAAGTTTTTCCGACTGTGAAAGAAGCTTTCGAATACATGCGAAATTGATGCGCGACTGGCCGCTCGAGGCACTTTGCGTGTATTTGCTGCACAATGTATGCAGAAGTTTTGAGGAGCGCTCAAGTCCTGACACTCATCTTATTTAGCACACAATCACTTCATAATATGCAAGACCATGCACATTGAGCGACATGATGCCCAATATGGTGTAGATCTACATGATGCCCTTTACACCTGGGCGCATCTATCATATTCCATTGCTTCCTGAACCACTACGCCATCACTCCGAGGCACTTAACTCGCACGTGCTGTCCATGGTTCATTACACACAAGGAAACCATTATTTTTATTTTTTAGCAATGACAGCTGCAATGGACAGCAGTAGACACCCAGAATGCCTAATTTTGCATATTCTTTCAGTTACATTTTCTTCTGCTTTTGTCCAGCAGTGTCAAGGAAAAAACCTACGGGCACTGACTTTCGCGTAAAGTGAAGACTGCTTCTTACCCAATGCGGCCCCAGCTCACTTCAGAGTGCATTGGTATCGTCACAGACGGCCAACTTTGGTGACAGCACTACCATGCTTGATGGAATGTTCAACGTGCCACATTCTGTCAAGCATGGTAGTGCCAAGCAATTCTTCCTGCCTGGTAATGCTTGCAGAATCAACTTGTGCGTGCACTTTGAGAGGGAGATTCAATTCTTCTTTATAAAGAAATACAGAAACACTGACTGCATAATAAATACTGAAAGTACTTTGTAATTATGATGACTCACTAGAAAATGCACAAAGCACCATCCTACCACCTTGATGACTGCCTTTCAGCGCTGTCTCCAGTGCTTTAGAATAATGTTACGTAACTACCACATTTATCGGCAATATATCATAATTCATGACTGAAAGGGATATATAGCCATTGCCATGGCAAAAAGCAAGACTACATAGTGTGTCTGAGGGTCATAAGAATTGTAAGCAGAATGAACAGTGAAAAGCTGAAGTGGTCCTACTGGCATTTAGGAAGTGATGCCTTGTAATTGAGATTGCCGAAGAAAGATCAACAGTTTGTGGCTCGTGTAAACGCATTTATACGAAGGCAAGTTTGCCTCAGCTATCACCTCTAAATTTTTTCTCACTCTAAAGCAAAAGGTCTGACAGTTTGTTCACAGCAGTAAAGAAGCCTCCAATGCCACAGTGTACAACATTTCTGACACACATTGCAGCATATGTTACGTACTGTGTGATAATAATGGTGTAAACACAGTGGAAATGTTCCCACAGTTATGGAGTGAAACAAATACTCTTATGATATACATTTCGATCATGACAACAGTGTGGTTATACAGTGAACTTAATATGCCCCCATCAATGACGTTATACTGGGTACACATACCTGCCAACCTCAAGACTTCCAAATTCGTAAACTCGCGACTGGGGGGGAAAGGAAAACATGTTTATATTCACTCAAACAAACATCATCAGGCCCCACTTCTCTGTGAACGTCCTCATGGCGGTCAACGCACTAGCCATGTCAGATACAGATTATCCGCATCGTCATCCATGAACACGACGTGGAAGCGCTAGAAGCTATGGGAGCAGGAAACACGTCATGGCTACCAAGATTTGATGTCACTATCAGTGGCGACGGCAGACCGGGAAAGGTCTATGCACCGCAATTTCACTATGGTCTGCGCGCACGACCTTTACGAGATTCCACGCTGGTATGCGTTGAAAAATGAGGTAAATACTATGCACTAACCGTTTGGCATGCTTAAGCGACTATGGCTTAAGCATTCAGCCAAAACATTAGGTTCAACAGTGACAGGGCAGGTAATGCATCATGACTATATTGTTACGGCGCAATAAAAAGTGGCGCAATAAAAAGTGGTGCCAGTCAGAACATGATTTGACGTGTAGAGGTAGAATCGTTCTCGCCAGCCATTTTGTTCATATATCGTTGCCTCTCTTGTATACATTCGAACCCGGATATAAAAATGTTCGATCTATAAGTAATTCGATACAAAAAATAATATGCCCTGGGGCAAACGGCGGCTTACCGATTAGTGCATCCCAGGGCCGCTAAGTTACTGCCCACAACTCAAGGAAAAAAAAAAAGGCAAGCACACTATATTTACCAGCAAAAAATTGCTGGATCACTTTCAACTTCATTGCAAAGTCCAAGTTGACTCTTTTCTTTACACTTGCAGCTGCCATCGCTTGTGGAAAATGAACTCACGAATGGCACTAAACCCACACGCCGCAGCCAAGAAAATCGGAAAGGAGGAATGTTGACGTTCGAGGTAGCATGCGGGCTAGGCGAACAGCTCAACGGGGCTCAACTGACTGCACATTCTCTTTTACACCTCCAGGTGCCAGAAGACCTCAAAGTACACAAAAAAGGGCACTTTGAGGTCTTCGCCGTGGTGCTGCGTTCGATATATCGAATGTGCTGGTGAACGAGCGTTCTATATACGCGTGCGCCAGCCCTATACATTTGCATGGGCCTTTCAAGGGGATTTTACAGCTGTTCGATATACACAATAATTTGTTATAAGTGGGTTCAATATACTATCCGGGTTCGACTGTACGTTGTAAATACACCTGTCTATGTGACTTTCGCAACGTAACAAATTGGTGAGAGGTGCGGGGTACCCACGAGAAACAACAACGGAGCTCTGCAGCGGTCGTCACCTCAGACAGGACAACATGACGGACGAAACAGGACTTGAAATGGCGCGGCCCGCATCAACACCTACAATCCTGACGGTTGTCCTGGCTCAGCCACGGGATCCAAGAATGTTTTGCGGCACCGACCAGCTCGACGTAGAAGACTGGATCGCCACGTATGAGCGTGCAAGCGGCCACAACAAATGGTATCCGACGATTACGTTGGCTAACTTGGTGTTCTACCTACAAGGCACAGCGAAGCTATGGCATGACAACCACGAGGAAGAGCTTAATGACTGGGACACGTGCGAAGAGAAGCTGAGGGACTTGTTCGGCCATCCCGCCAATCGGAAGAGCGCCGCTAAGCAAACACTTGCGGCCCGCGTCCAAACGTCCACAGAATCGTACGTCTCTTACATGCAGGACATGCTGGCTCTGTGATGTAAGGCCGATAGCGATATGCCCGAGTCAGACAAGGTTGGGCTTGTACTAAAGGGGTTCGCTGACGATGCTTTCAACCTGCTCATGTGCAAAAATTGCTCATTACTGGCTGCTTGATCTAATTTGCATGAAGCTAAACCCTGCTACTGTCTCCATCTCCTCCATCTCCTTACTAAGAAATGAAGGACAATGTACATTTCCCTCCCTAATACAACTGCAGTGTAGTGGACCTGGTAGTCCACAGGCACAGCAGTGCAGAAAATTCATGTCAATATTATCGCAACCTACTTAACGGAAGAGCATACTATTCTGGCCATTTTTTCAAAGCAGAATGTCAATATTAACGGAAGAGCATACTATTCTGGCCATTTTTTCAAAGCAGAATAGTAGCGCCTCAAAAATTTGCACACAATTATTCTGCTATGTCTACAACTGGTTAAAACATTTTGCCACTAGCATAACATTTGGCAATGTATCTCCACGATGCATCTAATATAGTACTATTATCAGGCACCCTACTGGACGTGTGGAAAATGGGCAAGGCCTTTTCCGTCTACAAAGAAGGTAACCGTGAATCACCCTTAAACTATCGTCCCATTTCCATAACATTTCTATAACTAGTGTCCCTTGCAATATCATGAAACATATCATATACTCGCACGTAATGAATATTCTAAATAGCAATAACTTTTTCCATACATCACAGCACTGTTTCCGCAAAGGTCTGTCATGCCACACTCATCTACCTTTCTGAAGTCTTACATTCAAACCTTGATATTAATACTTAAGCGAATGTCATCTTTCTTGATTTCACAAATGTGTTTGATAGAATTGCTCATCAACGCTTAATATTAAAACTTTCTAAGTTGAACATCAACCCTAACGTCTTAGCCTGGATAAAGGAACTTCATATTAACCGCTCACAGACCGTCGGTACTACCAGCACTACTTCAGACTTTCTCCCCTAACAGTTGGCATTCCTCAAGGTTCGGTATTAGGTCCCCTCCTGTTCTTAATATATACACATGATCTACCATTGCATGTTAACTCTCAGATTCGAATGTTTGCTGACGACTGCGTTATCTACCAATCACTAACGTTAATGACCACATTTCACTGCAGAAAGGTCTAAACAGTATTAGATTGGTGTGATCACTGGTTAATGGTTCTAAACCCAACTAAAGGTAGATCTATGTCCGTTTTCTGAAGTCAAAATTGTTCCTTCTCTTACACAATTACTAACATACCTATTGATGCCATAAAGACATTCAAGTATGTAGGCGTTACTACCACACACGACCTAAACTAAGTGATCGCCATATAGCTAACATCACTCGTCTGCCAATAAAACCTTAGGATTGCCAAAACGTAACCTTCGCAATGCTCCTTAACATGTTAAATAACTAGCATATATAAGGCACTGGTAAGGCCAAAACTCGAACATGCATCACCCATATGGAACCCTCATCAGAATTACCTCACCAATGCACTAGAATCCATACAGAATCGAGCCACAAGGTTCATTCATTCGACATACTCATATGACATCAGCGTGACATCATTAAAAGCAGAATCAGGTTTAGATACTCTATTCCATCAGTGCCGTATCGTGAGCTTATCATTATTTCCCAAGTTCTACACTAGTTCACTTTGCCATGTGCCTCACATTCTACTACATTGATGCATATCGCTGCGCACAGGCCATCCACTAAATGTTGCTCGCCCACATGCACATACTGTTGCCTTGTCATAATTTTTTGCTTGCACGGCAGGACACTGTAACAGCCTTCCCAACCACATCATTGCCATCACCACTTCATTTGCCTTCATGGACGAAATAAGTGCTTTGTATATAATATTCTGAACAGCCGCATTAGTTTCTTGTATTCCCACCTCTTATGTAATACCCTGCAAGGGGTCTTTAAGGAAATAAAATTTAGAGTTTACAGCAAAAAAAAAAAAAAAAGAAACAAGGAATGCTCTTAAAATGATTCTGCAATTTTTTTCTGCCACTGAATCTCAGTTATTGTGGATGACCTGTACTCATCTTATGCAACTCTAGACAATGACATCTCAAGCGAGTCACACCAAGCGTGACAGCAGGAGAGCCACTGTGGTTCATCCAGTGAGGCATCCAGTGCAGTGGGTTACGCCAAAATGTGCCACACTGTGCAGCAGCAGCACACTGTGATGGCCTCACGATCGCCACCAGTCTTCGGGGGTTTTCACCTGTGGTGCTGCATCTCTCACCTTGGGGGTGCTTCTGACCGCTTCACTTTTTCCGTCCTGGGCCCACAACACATGCAGGACAAGGGCCGCACGTCAGGAACATCATGCACCACACATGCAAGGTTCAAAGAGTAAGACAAATGGGCTCAGCAGCTGCTGCTGCACAGGGGCACATTTTTGGGTGCTTCGAACCTGGGCAAGGCCAGCTATCTGTCTGTCTATTACTTTGTGCACATGCTGACAACACTGTGGACTGCTACTGTCTCACATGCCTTGAGCATTTCCGTAGTGCCACCGGAAAGATGTAACATTAAAGAAAACAATATGGGCCCTTTTAGTTAAACCCACTCCACTAGCATCCATTTCCTTAAGCAAGAGAGCGGTGTAAAACTGATAGAGAACCTGGATCTGCCGATCCGGCCTAGAGGGAAATGTAGCACCACCATACACGAGTTAAGGGAACGCCAGCACATGGAGGCTCGTTTAATGCACTTTGGCCTAAAGAACATCGCCTTGGCTGCACAAATTAACGTTACATTCTAGGAGTAATGCCTCAGCAAGTCCTGGTTCTCTCGTATAATACTGTAGACTGATGCTTGCTCACATACAAGTGAAAAAAACATTTTAAAAAAGATGAAAAGCACAAGATGGCGCTTGAACGCTGCCATCTTGTGCTGCTGAGCTCGAAGTTGCGGGTTTGATTCCTGGCTGCAGCGGCCATATTCCAATGGCAGCAGAATGCAAAAATGCTCGTGCATACCATGCAAGTTGAACAACCCCGGGTCATCAAAATTAATCTGGAGTCTCCCACTATGTGTACCCAAATCAGATGGTGGTTTTTGGCACCCCAGAATTTCATTTTTTTTTAGCCCTGCCATCCTGGTCACAAATTTAGCAGTCTACTGTTGCACTACTCACATGCAGATTGGCGTAGTCTCCAGCCTCTTCGGGTGGCTTGGGCCGACACTTGCCGCAGCAGAAGTTGCAGCAGCAGCAGAAGCAGCAGCACAGGTAGCAGCCCGTTATAATCCCGCAGAACACGAACAGTGCCTGTGCAGACAAGATGTGCCCCTTCACAACAAAGGCAATGCTGCCACTTTGTGGCGACAATGACATCTGACTGCTCAACCTGGCCTCACATTTCCACATACGCTTTTCATCCAACATGGAATCATGAGCGCACTCGCACTAAGAATAAGCAACACATGCTCAACCCATTAGACCAGCAATGAATCAATATATATCCACATCCAAAAGCTACACTGTGGGTCAAGTTCCATGCTTATGGAACCGCCAAACGCATAGGCAGGGTCATACCCATTCACTACACCGGGTCGACTCGTGCAGAACACCAGCATTGTGTAATACCGCATGACCACGATGTTTAATATCAGGCTGTCTTCGATTGGAACTTTGATTATCCCGATCATGAAATTCGCCTTTGCCAGATAATTCGAATTTGACTAGTCAGCATGTGCGTCCCTGATCCCAATGACGACTCCAAAGGTGACCCCAATAGTGGCAGTGCCTGTCTTGGCAGCACTTAAGGTACAGTGAATGTGTTGATCACATCTGTCAAAAATGGCCATCTTTGGCCTCCCCTAGAAAGATCAAGTGAAAATGTTAGCTCACGGTGAGTGATAACAGTACTTACCTGTTGCTAGCGTGGGCCTTACGAAAAAGAAAATGTTCAGAAATTGCCTGTATGTTGTGATCAGATACAAAACCAAAACTGCGTTTGCAACAGCCTACAGTCATACAGTCAGAGTCAAAAAGTGGGTGTGCATTTGATTTGGTGGCTTATTAGAACCAACCCGCATTACATAACTACAGCTACACTCGCATTTACGGCACTAAACATCCTTTTAGCTTCTCGTCACTCCCGTGTGTCATCCGCCTGTGGAACATTTTCCGGACTGCATCGTCCTGCAACGCAATCATGAAACCTTTCACGAACATCTGCTCAAACACTTGATAACAACACTCAGCACGTCCGTTGGTTTTCATAATTCATACTTTCTTTTTTCTTTTTTTTCTTTTTGCATATGTATAAAACTTTGTGCAAGTCCCTTATTGTGTTCCACAAAGCGTAGTTGTCTTATACTTCATATCATCTTTTCCGAATTGCAGTATCTTGTAGGGTGATTCCACGCAAGATCGAACAAAGGATGGCCGGTCGGCCTTTTTTTTTCTTCAAAATTTTATATAATGTTGCCTGATGAGTGGAAAGAATAGATCCGCAACTAGCTTTGCTGCCAAAATTTTTTTCCAAGCACTGCAAATCAATAATGCCGAAGAGGTGGAGTGCCGCGCTTACCTGCTCTGCTGTTTTGGCCAACATTGCTTATGAATTACACAATATATATTAAAGTTAGGTAGCTGAAATTTCTTTAAATATCTGCATGTTTTTGCTTGTGTTCAGTTATTTTTGGTTTTTGTGGGTAGTGTAGATGTTTTTATAAAAAACCTCAAAATCGGCCCAGAAAATGTATGTCTACTTTGCAGGTTTTTATCTCAAAAAAAGGCTAGTGGTAGATCGGCAAGAATTCCGCATTACGTTCTAAGCATACTAATTTACCAAACTGCTAAAGCTTATATTTATATAACCTTTCAATAAAGAGATACTACCGGGCTAACTTCAAGAAAACACCAAACAATGGAAATTTCTGATGACAAAAAAAAAAAACAATTTTTGATATTTCTTAAACTTTGCCCACTTATTCTCCTCCACATCAGCTTTCACAATCATTAAAAATATATTGTATAATTTTGTTCCATTTGTAGTTACAGCCCGTCGAATGAGACCCTTACGCAAGGATCAGTGCACTATGCAGGTCTGAAGATTCTATGACATTTGTGATCGCGTACGACTTTTGAATTTTGGCAAGATATTGTATCCAATCATTTATGTCTCAATGCTGCAAATTAGCTGTGGGGGACACCGTAGTGAATGATTCGGAATCAGTTTTGTACGCGTGGGTTTTCATGATGCGCTGCGGCATCAAAGAGCACAGACGTTTTGCGCAATTCACCTGTACGAAAACACAGTCAGAATTCAATACCCAGCTTTGATTGCCCAAAAATAGGATAAAATTCAATAAGCAAGCAACGGTATGCCAAATAATCTTTAGCATAATGGAAAAATTGTGAAGGTAATGGAGAGCCGCCTCATTAAAACAGAATTTATTTCTGGGCTGCAATCGTTTCTTAAAATGATTCGACAACGCTGATTGCCTTCATTCCTGTACACATAGTTCCTTCCATGCAGCCCCAGCTATGCGTGCCACGTACAATTCAGGAGATGCTTCCGTTGACCTGTATAGCTGCCAGGCATGCCAAGACTGAATGCCATGGAAGGCGGGCACTTTCATCCACTCATCCTTTTTTAAGTCACAGAAGGCAACAACTTTTTCTTCAAGATGTATTAATCCACACCTTTCAGTTTTTCTGATAAAATTCTTACAAAGTCTCTGGCTGCCTGAATTGCACTTTCAGGGTTTGTTCTCAAGTTGTTGAGCATTGCTTGATGCTTGACGAGTCCTCCAACTCCGTCGCACGTGTTTTTCCCGTGCCCTGTTGCTGATAATATCAACTGGGTATTGGGACAATCGCTCTTTCCGAACTCGTAAAGCCGGTATCTATTTTTGAAATGACTGGCGGCTCCATCACTCACATATGTCACCTTGGAGTACATCGGCAGGTTTTATCCACCTATTTTTTCACTTTCTTTAGAGCCAAGCAGGCATGAGCGGAGTCGAGGCTCAAGTCGTCACTAACAATAGCAAACTCTCCGTAGATTTTTTCGTTGCTACCACGCATGTAAACACGGATACTTGCTGCTTTTGCCAGTGGTATGCCTGAACTTCGTCAGGAATCGTGACAGTCCAGTTTTCGGCAAAATCAAAGTGGAATACAATGCTCCCACGCTGTGTACATTGCTTTTCCTTGTAGATAGCTTTGCCTTGCGTCTTCCTGATGTGGTTGTGCACGATCCACCTTGCCACTAACACCCAAAGATGAATCAAAAAAGTATCAGCATCCAAAACCTTCACAAGGTCGCGTGCCTCCCACATCGCTAGCAGTATTTCTTCGTCTTCTGGCACATAAGTTCCTCCACTGTCAGGGACCCGCCTTTCAGACGCTGATTGCACTTGCCTAAAAGGCACTGTGCTGATGACGGAATGCAAATGAATGCTGAGTGAAGGTCATCAGAATCGATTCTGTGGCCAGTAATGCTCTCAAGAGCACCAAGGCAAAGTTCATAGTTGGCGCAAATGACACAAATGCACACATCATGCTGGGGATAACATTTTACCCAGCGCGGTCGCAAGGTGTAGAATTTTGATAGGCCAATGCCAGAATCAGGATGGTCGTCTTTGTATATGCGGAATGCCTCTCTAATAGATCTTGTCATGAAATTCTTTGTTACTAATGCTTTTTCTCCATCGATCGTAACCGACAGGACATCCTTTCTGTTAGGGCTTTGTCTTGAGCATTCTAACTCGTCCTTCGTGCAGTTCTCACGCGCCGCAGATACGAACTCAGGGCTCACCTTGTGCCTGGCGAAAGGATCCGGTCGGTACCACACAGCGTGATTTCCTTTCAATTTCCTGGACTTGTTGATTTGATACATCGATGCTTCAGGAATAAGCTTCTGAATCTCATGTTTAGCTAGTGTTGATGGCAGGAGAGTGAGAAGGTGATAACGTTCCCGGAGTGCCGTCGATGCTGCATAGGCTTGCCAAAAGCTTTCGGTCCACTGCTCGCAGAAGGAGCACTTTCCTTCGGCTGAATTTCCCGATGCATCACATTGGTTGTACGCCCGGCGTATCTTGTTGCGAACATTTTCCACTACTGTCTTCTGCACCTCACTTTGTTTTTTTTTGATGTAAGCAGGCGTGTCCAGACTTCTCACTGCGCCTGGACGTTTCAAAGGGGACACGCAGGTAGTCGTAATGATCTGGTTGACGACGTCGATTTCTTCTTCAGGGGGCATACAAAAGCCATCGCTCAACCGTGTGTTCCGTGAGGATATTTCATTGCCGAAGTAGCGAAAGCACGGGTAGTACAAGTAGTCCTTCTCTATGACAGTTACTGATCTTTCGGATGTTAAAGGTTGCTCCAAAGCATTGACGTCTAAATTAAATTATGGGGTTTTACGTGCCAAAACCAGTTCTGATTATGAGGCACGCCGTAGTGGAGGACTCCGGAAATTTGGACCACCTGGGGTTCTTTAACGTGCACCTAAATCTAAGTACACGGGTGTTTTCGCATTTCGCCCCCATCGAAATGCGGCCGCCGTGGCCGGGATTCGATCCCGCGACCTCGTGCTCAGCAGCCCAACACCATAGCCACTGAGCAACCACGGCAGGTGCATTGACGTCTACGTCGGTAACTCTGCGAGAATTGAATTTCGCTTCTTTGCAATGAGCTTCTTGTGCTTAGAAAGGTAGTCTGCACAATACACTCGCTCAGAACTATACTTTGTCGCCATGAGATGCACAGGAGCACTAGAGTAAGAGCAAAGCGCAAGCACTATTGGTGTCAAATAAAGTGTGAACAGCGGATCGATAAGGGCCATCTCCTGTCAGGTCTAAAGTCCCTATATAAGAAAAGTACCGCCACCTACTCTTTCCTCTGCCGCCTCCTCTCCTAAAGCGCTTGCTTTTTTCTTTACTTTTTGCTCGCGAAAGCCAAGTCGACGGTGGCGCACCTAGAAAGTCCACGTTGAAGCTTTCAGGCCGGGCGCGCGCCGCCGCCGGCGACTGCGGCTGCGCAGAGGACTTTGAACATGGCTCAGAAGCGGAAAAAAAGAAAATATAAAGAAGTGAAAAGCGCGTGCTATCATCGTCCAATCGGCGATACAGGAGAGAGAGAAGCGGCGTTTATCAAAGGATGGCGGTACTTTTCTTATATAGGGATTTTAGTCAGGCCGTCTGCTGTTCAGGCCATCTGCTGTCATCTGAGATAGGCACGCGCATCCGGTTACCGATAGTTTTGCTTTTGTTTCCCTTGGCGTTCTACATCTTGCTTTGCCACTGGAGCGCCACGTTCACACTTTCCACCTTTTTCGGTACTACTGGCCTTTCAAGAAAGAAATTCAATCCTGCCTGCATTCTATACACTTAGCGGGCAAGAAGTCGGATCTACAACAATTGCCTACCCTTGCGTAAGGGTCTGATTCAACGGGCTGTAACTATGAATGGAACAAGACGATGCAATATGTTTTTAATGATTGTGAAAGCTGATGTGGAGGAGAATAAGTCGGCAAAGTTTAAGAAATATAAAAAAATGCTGTTTTTTTTTTTTCACTGTCTTCAGAAATTTCCATTGTTGGAAATTCATCATCATCAGGTTGTCACGTGCTTTTGTTACGCGATAGCACTAAATATCATCGCTAGACTAATCTAGCCCGGGGAATGTGCATGCTACCCACGGTAGGAGCAAGGAGAGAAAGGGTTATGCTGAGCCGACTAACACGCAGGGGCGAGCTGTGAAATGTTTTAATTAAAAATTATGCGAAGGTCAGTACTGCAGCACAAAACTATGTAATTTTGTTTTGCTCACTAAGTTTGTCTGCCCTTGTATCAGATGTTCCAGACCACCTTTTGCTGCAATGCTGCTCAAGCAGTGCATGCATTAACATACCGCAGTGATCACCTAGTTACTTGAGAATGGCATCAAACTTCTTTCACGATATGCTTAACGCATTGGGAAGCAACAAAATGGGAACGTCTGTGGCAAACGAAGTAGGCGACCAAACACGCGGCACACAATGAACAAACAAACACACTATTGCAGCGCAAGCACCGTAGGTGAAGGCCAACTTCCGCAGTTCATTGTCAAGAAAAAGCCAACAAATCTTGTGAGTGCGCCATGAAAACGGAACAGCAATGGCGAGAAGCCAATGCGGTACACGCACGTTTACACACTGATGACTAACAGACAACACCAGGAGCAATCTACACTGTGCGTGGTGACGACGACTTGCCTAGATTTTGCAGGGAATAGTATCCTGGAACATTCCGTACATACTGGTCAAAAAACCTGCAGACTCGCGTTTCAAAAACTCGAGCAGAGCAGGATGGCCAACAGCTCCAAGCTGCCTTCAGGTAGCGATAGCGCGGCAGCGAAGTCCCCCCATTGACGTCACACAGGAGAGGGTGCCATTCAAAGATCTCACCAAAGAAGGTGAAGGTCGTCAGGGAGGGGGCGGCGGAGGCCAACCTGGTAGAGCGAATAGCTGGCGAGCTACAAAAAGAACGGGAAAAGTGGGCCGTGCTGGAACGGCGGGTGGAGGCGCTAATGGCACAGGCAGCGCGTAATCCCGGGTCGGAGCAGCGTCAGGCGGGCGGCGGGGACAGCGCGAAGTCTCGGGCAGAGGCAGGCTATGGGAGCAGGGAGGGACACCTAGGGACAGTAGAACAGCGGGCGAGAGAGAGCTGGCGGCAACAGGGGGACTCCACAATGCTACAGCAATGTCGTGCGGGTGGGACGGGACGAGCGACAGGGAGCCTGTTGCCGCGTGTCAGTGGCACACGGCGGGTGGAGGACCAGCTAGCGCGAACTGGAGGACAGCAATCGCATGCGATAGGCGAACGTGTAGAGCGAAGGGTCCTGGTGGTGGGGGACTCCAACATAGCGAGGGTTGAGGAGGGCGTCCTTACAAAAGTTAAGGCAGACAGCCGGGTGAGGGTGGAGGCCCAGTCAGGGAAGTGCATGGTTGACGCAATGGCAAAAGCTCAGAAGGTGGCATGGAACAACATGGAGCACAAAAATCTGGTCGTTATCCATGCTGGTCTCAACGATGCGCTGAAGGGAAGGAGCCAGAACCTAAAGAGACAGAGGTTGAGTTGCGTAAACTCAGAAGCCTCTGCGAAAGTGCCATATGACCATATGCACAATCCCAGAGGTCCAGTGCCACACTAGCGGGATGGAACGGAGTGTGGTTGAGGCTTGTGGGGATGCACGACTCTCACGCATCCCCTGATGTTTTCCCCGCATAGCTCGCGTCTCCCGTAATCCGGCTTCTCCGCGTGGCTAAGCGCTGGCGGTGGTCGTAGTGCTGGCGGCGCATTGCGAGAGATGTCGCGAGTGTCGCGATGCTAACGCCACCGAACGGCGGGGTGACTTGGGAGAAAAAGGTTGAAGGCGCTTTCTCTTTGGCTTGGGATCGGTGACCAACACGCATGAACACTTCGCGCGTGTGCCGGCCCGCTTTGCGGGACCGTCTCGCGAGGCTAAGAGCAGGACACCAGTATGGACGAACACGGATCGTTTGAACGCGCCACCGCTAACCGGGTCATTAGGGGTCTGAGTCGACCACTTGGGTATGGCATAATGGACATAAACCGGGACGCGTACGAGCCTGGCTCCCACCCTTTTGCACAGGATGGCATTCATTACAGTGGTGCCACAGGTAGGAGGGTAGGTAGTAGGATAGGCCGCCAAGCAACGTCTTTTTTGGGGGGGGACAAGAGAAGGCCACCAGTGTAGACAAAGACGGACCCAGAGAGGCCCCAGGATTCAAGAAACGTAGAGTCTGTAGGAGAAGAGATAGACGTAAGCTCCAGTGCAAGGTTATCCACACATAGGGTATATTAACATGCAAGGTGGCAGGAATAGGCTGAAGTGGGAGGAGATAGACAAGCAACGAAGGCAGGAAAAGCTGATGGTATACAGGTTTGTGGAGACACATCTTAGGGACATGGAGCAACCACCCTGTAATCCTGACTACGCATGGGAATATTGCAATAGAACAGAGGGCAGCAGAAAAGGGGGTGGAATTGGTGCATTCTTTCATAAAAGTATGAATTGGCAAAGGGTCAAACAGGAATGCAAGGAGCATTTATGGCTAAAAGGGAAAGTTGCAGGAGAGCAGACACTCCTTGGGTTTGTATACCTGTGGACAGGAGCAAATACCAAAGAGGAAAACAAAAAAATGCTCGAATGCATATCAAGTGACATTAATGAGCGAGGAGGAAGGTGCGAGATTATTATACTAGGAGATATGAACACACACATAGACGACATGGACGGGTACACAGACTCAGCAGGCAACATGATGCTGAATATGTGGGAAAGGCATGACTTAGTTGTACGCAACAGTACTGAGAAGTGTGAATGAAGGGCATATAACATGGGAGGTAGGGAGCCTGCAGTCGACGATAGATTATGCACTAATGTCACATAGGATGCATGATAGGCTAAAGGTAATGAACATAGATGAATATGGCTCCAGAAGTCTAGGTAGTGATCACAAACGTATTAGGGTGAGGTTTAGAAGAGAAATGAAAGTAGGTAGGAGGCAAGTTGAACAACCAGGTGGGATATTTTACTCGGAAAAGCAGCTGGAAATGGCGACCCCACAAATTGAGGAAGTTTTTTCAGAGGATACTAAAACAGACTGGATATATGCAAATTTAACAGGGCTATTTGAGCTAGAGCTTGCTAAGGTACGAGTCAGGCCCAAAGGGAACAGAAAACGTAGAGAAACGTCAGGAAGCATCCAGGGAACACAGATATTCAAAGCGGAGAGGTGAACAAGAAGCTGATGTAGACAGAAAATGGGATAACTTCTTAAACAGTAGAAGGGAAGCATCCCATTTGATCAATGAGAAGATTAGAAGAAAGGGGACCCAATGGTAGTCGGAAGTAAACAAAAAAGGATAGAAAAGGAGCGAAATTTTGGAAACATCTCAACTCCTTGAGTAATAAGACTAGCCTAGAGCAGAGGTTTATAGTTACAGCTCAAGGTGTTCGGCTAGAAGGAGATGAGGCAATGGAACATATAAGAACAATACTTAAAGAACGAAACGTAGCATGTACTCAATTTGGTGAGGATAGACTGGTTAGTGCAGTGGCTCCACTTGAACAAAGCGAGTGGGAAAGGGCAGAGAAGAGGGTTCCTAGCAGCACGTCGACAGGTCCTGATGGCATCCCCATTATGTTAATAGAGACATTGGGCCCAAAATCTAAGAAAGCATTAAGAGAGGCAGTGAGCAAAATGATAATGGACGGTAAAGCCCCCGATGGGTGGAGACTAAGCAGGATTAGCATGATATATAAGAGAAAGGGGGACAAAGCCGACATAAACAACTACAGTCCCATAACAGGGACGTCAGTGGTTTACAGGGTGGTGATGCAGATTATAAAGGACAGGCTGCAGGCATGGGTGGAGGGCGACGAGGTGCTGGGGAAACTACAAAATGGGTTCCGGAAACAAAGAAGGCTAGAAGATAATTTGTTCTCGTTGACACAGTGTATTGAAATAGCAGAAAAGGAACACAGTCCCCTATGGCTCGCATTTCTGGATATCAAGGGAGCCTATGACAGTGTAATCCAAAAGGATTTGTGGGACATACTGGGCACTATAGATATCGAAGATGGAGTAAGTAATCTTTTAAAAGATATCTATAAAAGTAACAAGGTGCTTATAAAATGGGAGAACAAGGTACCTGGGCCTATAGAGATACAGCAGGGGCTTAGGCAGGGGTGCCCTCTGTCACCTCTGTTGTTCATGCTGTATTTACAAGGGTTAAAGAAAAAATTTGAGAGGAGCGGACTTGGCTTCAACCTTTTCATTTTTTCAAGCAAGGAGAATCGATTAAACAGTCATTACCAGGACTGACGTACGCGGATGACATTGTACTTATGGCTGACAGCAAGGAAGACTTGCAGGGATTAATGGACATCTATGGTAAAGAGGGAGATAACTTAGGTTTGAAGTTTAGCAAAGAAAAATCGGCAGTCATGATTTTTTATGATAATCAGGGCAGCGAGCATAGGATACAGGAGATTACGCTGGAGGTAGCGGATAAGTACAAATATCTTGGAGTGTGGATAAACAATGGGGCTGAGTACCTAACGGAACATGAAAAATATGGGACGGCTAAAGGTAGCAGAAATGCAGCTGTGATGAAAAATAGGGCACTGTGGAATTACAATAGGTACGAAGTGGTGAGAGGGATTTGGAAAGGGGTGATGGTCCCTAGTTTGACTTTCGGCAATGCGGTCCTGTGCATGAGATCAGAGGTTCAAGCAAGGTTGGAAGTTAAGCAGTGAGGGGTGGGTAGACTGGCTCTGGGAGCACACGGAAATGCACCAAATCAGGGGGTACAGGGTGACATGGGATGGACGTCATTCTAGGGCAGGGAAGCCAGCAGCAAAATAGAATTTGAGGAGCGATTGAGAGAAATGGCAGAAAAGCGGTGGGCAAGGAGAGTTTTCAGTTATTTGTACATGAGGAATGTTGATACAAAATGGAGGAAGCTGACCAGAAAATTGTCAATCAAATATTTGGACTGCAGGAGGGGTGCAAACCAGGAAACAGCGGTTAAGAAAAAGGTTAAAGAAACAGAGAGGGGTCCGTCGAAAACAGGGATGCAGACGAAATCAGCACTGGGAACACACAGAGCTTTGAAGCAAGAAATTGCCAAAGAAAATATGATAATTCTAGGGGAAGCTCTTTGTTGTTTGAAGCCAGGATGGGAGTATTGCGGACTAAGATGTACCGAGTCAAGTGCCAAGGTATAGAAACGTTGTGCGGTGCATGTGGAGAGGAAGAGGAAACGGTTGAACACCTCATACTTTTCTGTAAAGGGCTTAACCCTACAGTGCAAAGCAACAGGGCTGATTTTTTCGAAGCATTGGGGTTCAGGGACAGTGGAGGCAAAATAATCTTTAAGTTAGGTCACCACCTTCGAAAACTGATTATTTTTTAAAATTAATATTTTTTGATTCCCTGTCTATTCAAGAATATTTAGCAAAAAGAATTATTTTGATAGCTCAAGCGGTTCAAAAGTTCTGGCGATTTTTCCAACCCCTCCTAGATGCGTCCGAAACCGAAACTGAAGGTTTCTGATACCACGGCGTCTGCTACTTCGTCATAAAAGTCTCTCAGAATGAATATTACATCATTTTAGTATGCTTTAGTTCATTCTTAAGCTTTCGTAAGTCTTTTGAGGCAAGTTATTTTCTGAGTTCATTAAAAAAATTACACTAGAGGGCTACGGGGCGATACAGCACACTGTTTACTTTGCGCGCGTTCGCGTGGCGCTTGCGTCTGTGTCACGTGTGCTTTTTCTTGCGCTTTTTGAACATCGTGGATTTAGCACTATCCACTCGTGAAGAAATTCTGTGTATTCTATGAAATATGAAAAACCCGGCCACTACACGACGATGGCGTGCCTGACCAGTGATTGCTGCCGTGTGAGGAAGGCCGCGCACAACTCAGGTGGAGACGCAAAGCAGGCAAGAAAAAAAATCCGTGCATCAGCTCGCTCAAAAGAAGACCGTGCCTCTTCCAAGGAGGGCCCAAGCTATGAGCCTGGTAGATTTTAGGCATTTCTGATGTTTTTTTTATTACATAAACATTCATTTGAAATCTTTAAACCGTTTTTTCTCAAAACATGTTTTGCTTTGTGCAGTTGCACGAACAGTGATAACTCTCCGTGTAATAAATATTTTCGCGTAAAATTTTGTGTGCTGTTTTGTTATACATAGAGCTGTGCATTCAAGCAGAATTAATGAAAATGAGCAGAAACTTTTTATACTACGGCCAATTGCGTAAAAAATAAAACCTGCCGGATATAATCTTTATTAGCTTTTTTCTGATAACGCACCTCAGCTTTGAGATACGGTGATGATGGTACTTAGATGCACAGGCTGTTGTCCTCACTACATCCCTGCTAAGTCGCATTTGAATCGCATCGACCATTTTTCACTTATGACTGTTGGCACAACATGCATATTTCGGCACATTTTGATTTTTATAAAAAAAGAATTTTAATTTTCAGCAATTTTCTGATTTTAAATATTCAAAATAACTAAGCTTTACACACCAAAAGTGCAGTTGTAACTTTCGGACCGTAACTGTGAAAATTTTTCTTGAAGGTGGTGACCTACCTTGAGCGGTAGAAATAACCATTAACGGAAGTTATCTGATTGGTGGCTAAAATCAAGGCAGGGGTGAAATTTCACCCACCACAAAGTACAATATATTTTAATAGTCACGTCTAGGTGGCGTGTGCCACCGCCCGATTTAAAGGGTTCAGCCTCATCCATCCATCCATCCATCCATCCATCCATCCATCCATCCAGGCCGAATAAAATGGTCTTGGCACATAGCTATTCCGTATGAAGTCCAAGGGCGATAACGCCGTTGCTGGCTCCGTATGCTGTATGTGCGAGTGAAAGCATGCAAGGGTCAGCCGATGATTGCAGCTCAATCTTGCACGCGCAAAGGAGAAAAGCGGGGCGGAAGCGCGCTTGTTCTGCCGCGCGCGAGGCACGGGTGGGGGGGGGGGGGTGAGGGGGATTTACTCTGGCAACGGCCGCCGAATCTTGAAAGCGATCTGCGACGTGGAAAAAGTGCGCGCCCGCGCGGCGTGGTACTCTGGCATCAACTGCGTACTACGCGGTCGCACAGGCCACATCTTCAAAGCGATGTGCGTTGTGTGCAGAGTCTAGGCAGTGCAGGTGCGTCGACGGCTCGTAGCTTTGTGTGTGCTGTGTGTTCTCGGCGCTCAGTTTGCGTTGAAGCGATACACAGCACCAATGTCGCATCGCTTACTGCTGCTGCGACACTTCCTCACGGAAGCGTTTTGATAGTGAGTGTCCACGCTCAACAAGTGTGATGTGTTCATGTTTGCCTGTGCGTCCTGACACCATGCTTGTTAATATAGTTAATAAGCAAATCATTACAAGTTTATACAGACGATAAAACTAATATTCTTACCTTGTATAGCTGTCTACTAATTTGCTATCGCAATCGATGCTTCAGCTTTCAAGCGAAACTGCTACTTTTTTTTTCAAACGTAATAATTGAAATAAAATTGTGTGCAGTTCACTACTCTTGTTTCTCAATTTTTCCTATTTCTCAGTTCTTACGTTTATTTTTTACGGTCCCGTGAAAAAACATATCAGTGGGGTTCTACTGTATTTATCAATTTCATTGGTCCAGTCAGAGTCGAAATAATGGAAATTGACTATATCAATCTTCTCCCACCAAACGAATGAAAATAGACTTTTGAATAGAAATAGACTCGGTCTAGACTGAATTGCTGTCTTTAGTGTCCCTTTATGGTGGTTTCTTCAGGAATGCTACTGGCCCATGCCATTTCGGAGCAGCTTATGGAGCAGCAAAATGCACTTTCGGAGCAAGATTATGAAAGCAATTACAAACTAATACTTCAAGCTTTTACAGTACGGCAAGTCATGTGAAAGCAGTAAGTGGTTGCTGTTACATAACCTCAATCCAAACGCTAGAAATGACACCCCACCTTCATCATAGTCCTCCCTATAGCGTGCGACAAAGCGGTGGTATCCTAAGATGTGCTTAAAAGCACTTCAGTGACTTAGAAAAGCATAGAAGTGCTTGGATGGGCAACATGCAGACTTTGGAGGTGTTTTGAGAACCTTCAACATGATTTCACTGCTATAAATGTATATTTCAGAATGAAGCACTGTGAAAAAAAAGAAGGTATGTTGATACAGTGGAATCTCGATGATACGAATCTCACGGGGTCATGAAAAATATTCGTATTAGCCGAAATTCGTATCATCGAAACACAATTAAAACTAACTAAATTATGGGGGGATGAGGGGATTAGATCGCGAAAATCGCGAGAAAAATTGATTTTTGAAAACCACGCGTTTCGGTATCTGCAACGCTTAATCTACACTGTATCAAAATGGTTTGGCTGAAAACGCACTAAAAGTGGCCGAAAAAGATTTATTCGTCAGTGCGCAGGGCGAGAAAACAGCTTTAAATCGCGCCAGATCACCGCAATTCATGGAGACATATCTCGTATTTCCCGCCACCGAGCGCCGCCATCTTGGTATCGTTCGAAAGCTCAAAGTTTCGCCGTTCCGCTTCTCAATTCGTCCGTTGTCGCCATCTTGTAACAAACATGCAAACTCAAAAGAAGTGCGGGTCTGCAATAGGTAGTCAAATGGGCCCTCCGATGAAAGCGGGCCTCCGATTGGCTGCCGTGCTGAAAGGTGTCTCTCCATTGGTTGCTGCTGTGGCAGGGGCAAGATGGCAACCGCAGTTGTCTGCTTCGTAAACCATGCCGGCGTCTTCACTTGACAAGCGGAATTCGGATTACTGAGAGCTCCCAGGTTAGCGATGGATCGTCGCTCGTTGGAGAACAAATTTTGGACGAAGCACGCCTTCGGAATACGGAAACAGAAGCCTCCTACGGCAAGAAAAATACGGCGATAAGCGGGAGAAGCGGAGGAGCACCCGACTGAACGTGCCGCGCTACCTTGCACCGTGTGACTCCAGCAGCGAAACCGACAATCGCCCTGTGCCATCGGCACCAATAACGCAGTCGACGGAAGACGCGCCAACGGAGGCTCCCGCCGAGAGCCGAGATCGCATCTCGGTCGACATAGCTCGCTGCGACTAGGCAAAATAGCGCAAATGCAAAGAACGCGGCCCGAAGCACAGCAGCCACTCCGTCCGATGGGCGGCCGCCGAAAAGCAGGAAAAGCACAAAAGCAACAAAAGCGCCACATCTTCAAGCTCTTCGCGCCCACTCGCGGCCTCTGCGCTGTCCGGCGTCGCGTCCGCGCCTCCGAACCAAAAGAGAAAGGGAGAAAGCGCGTGACTTCGCGCTGTTCTCTTTCACGGCCGTCGGTGGGGCGGCGTTTATTCGTATCAACCAACGCGGGTCGAAAATCGATTCGTAACAACCGTACTCTAGCACGTTGCAAAGTAATGGGGCTCGGCCGGGACCACGGAAAAATTCGTATCATCCGGAAATTCGTATTAGCCGTGATCGTATCATCGAGATTCCACTGTAATGCAGTAGAGCCTAGTCCTAGTGTAATGGGTGCATTCTTTCTTTACCTCCTTAAATGTAACGGAATTTTTTATTTTCGCTTTGTTGTCGCAACACAGTTCTTTCCAGATTATACAAGTCCTCTAATGTTAATGTATAAGTAATTTGAATAAAACTAATGCTATATAACAAAACATTGCTTGCACAGGTGATTTGTGTGCTTTGGCTTTGGCAGACAGTTTTTGTGAAAAAGTAGAGCGGGTAAATAAAAATGTTCTTTATTGCCAATTTACGGTATATATGTTTAACAAATTTGAATGAGCAATTGGAGGACAACTTAATTTCTTTTTTCGAGAACGCTTCCGTTCCAAGATATTCATCATCGAGCTTGACACTCAATAGGATAACTCTACAATCATAGGTTCGAGTCTATAAACATACCCATTCCACATCCCCCTCTCAATTGACATGGCTTCTTGCCGGGGAATCTCAGTCAACAGAGGGCAGTAGCGCAGCTGTTTTATAAGCTCTGCCAGGATTCTAGGCTGGCATACTACATAATCACCTACATCACATAGTGCATTCCTCCTTGTGTCAAGACTTTCACATCTGAATGTGAAATTAGCAAGGGTGTCAATTTTTTTTATTAGAAACAGTAACCAACCAATTTTCGGATTTCCCTCAAAAACGTCCGAATGTTCGGGCATTCCCTAAACATGAGCTGAGCAGTAAAATTTATTTTGCTGCTTTTCACAATGCCAGTGATATGGAAAACTAAACTGACTGAATTTTGCCCTGTGGTGTGCTTTACTGATATGTACCATCTACAATAATAAATAATGAAATAATGCGATGGTCGACACCTTGGGGGCGTTTCGCATTCACTCATCGTCATGCAGCTCGAGGTGTGTCATGCACCGTCGCAAAGTGCAGATATGCGCTCGACCTTTGACTGTGACGCTGTCGATTAGGCTGTGATGCACAATTTCAGTTTGGAACTTTCTGCCTACATGAAAGCTTTCACCGTTTCCTCCTGTAAGCTCAAAAACAACCTTTGCAAAAGCATTTACAGTAGCTGCTGGCATGTCACCTGCGAACCCAGTCTCGGCTTCTGCGAACCCAGTCTCGGCCAGTATAGCCCATGATCTCGTGCCACATCGCCGAGGTGGTTCACTGGTCCAAACAAATTGACGGCCACATTGCCAAGACGGCCTTGCTGCCCGCCATCACATCGGCCGGCAGCGAATTTGTCATGGCCATACAATGCAGCTCAGCCTAACCAGCGCCACTTTGTCAGTATCCAGCGGCAAAAGTTGCTGTTTGGTGCAGAGTAGAACACAATGTTAATAGCGGGAAACCTTAAAGCCATGAAATCACCTCACCATCGAAAGTGAGGGTGACAAATTGAATGGAAGCAACTTTGTTCACGGCCGCACGGCCGCCATGTCTCGGACATTGTGCGAGTAATGTTAGAGAGCAAGACATCGTACAGTGTCCGAAACTTCGGTCGCCGTTTTACATTGGCCATACAGGAGAACAGCACGTGGTCTGGCTCGGCACCAACATCATTGCTTGCTGCCACCTGAAATGCGGCACAGTCCCGTTGCCTAAGCAACCTGCATGCAGCAAGGCAATATTGAAAATAGACAACAGCCCACGGAAGAAACAGCAGTACGATCCTGGCTTAATTTGAGAGCCTTGGCTCAGTCCACCGCAGACGTAACTCTGCTGCTGGTCCGCACCATGACACTTTCAATGGTGTGAAGAAACAGCGCTTGAGGACTTTGTTCCATTTATGAAAGCTTGGGCAACCTTTCTGGCGCAGGGTGGGCACAGATTTCTCATACTTTGCCAAAATGTAGCAGGGTTCACTTCTTGGCACAATTTGCACAGAAGAAGCATCGCTACTTCCTACTAGAGAAGTAACTTGTACGGAGAATAAATATGCAATTAGGTATTTCAAAGTGTCAAGTTCAGGCACAAGAAACTACACTGCTTTTCTTGTTCCTTTTTGCCACTCTTTGCTTTAAACCAGAGGTTGCATGCACAAAAGCATAAAATCCTTGGTGCAATGCCATTTTACATGTGTCACTGCCCCTAGGCCAACTTGCCAACCTACTTGCTGACTGTCAGTCCTACGAGTAGTCTAGGCTGCTGCCACAAGTGTCACCTCACTAAAATTTAGACAGTACTAATTTTAGTACATTCTGCGCACCCACCTTGCACCAGCCACTGGTGAGCACGAAGTAGGTGTTGACATTCTCTTCACCAAACTGTTCAGCCACGTAGAGGCCCAGGGAACCATAGTTGTCATAGATGTTGCGCTTGGTCAGGTCCGTGAGAATGGAGTGCGCTCGATTGATGTCCTTGAACTGCGTGGACATCACATGTCATAGTGAATGCTAAGTTGGCCCGGTGCCTGCCTACTCTTAATACGGCTGTATAGTTAATGGTGAAGAGGCTACACTACCTACACTCAGACTATAATGGCCAATACACACAGAGACCAGCAAGGTGCAAATAAATGTGACACACTGCTGCTCCATGTTGCAGTACATTCCTTTTCCAAATGCAAACGTGGCCTGTTGACATGGCTACAAGACCAGCGCAAGGGACTGGTGGAGATAATGACTCTCGTATGCAGGAACCCAGACTACACAAGTCTGTCATATACTACTTGCATAAAGGGAGGTCAAGATCAGTCAAGTTGCCAGTAAGTCTGTCTGATCCACAACAAAATAGACAGCCCACACAAAGTACCCTGAAGAATCCATGGCAGCTATGGACAAAAGGAATACTGATACATGCTTAAAGTGTGAGCACATGCTTGAAATGTGAGTGGAGTGTCAACTTATTTTTACCCGAAGTTGCCAGGTCATGACCAAAACATTCTAATAAAGTGTAATTAAGTGATGATGATGACTAGCTCGAAATTTGTATTTTTATTGTTTGCATTGTTTTTATTGTTCCTTTGTGTATTTTTCCAATTATAACTCTTGGAGATGCAAGTAAATGGTCTGAATGTGAAAAAGCAACTTCACCTCTGTTTTCTTGAAATGGTATAATGTTTTGTAGAATTTGCTTCACCCAGAAAAGCCGCTGTGATGCACCCAGATGGCTCACTAATAAACTCTCCAATATTCCTTTAGAAGAGGTGTTCAATGGAAGTGCATGTCCCCCTTGGGATAAAATGGGGCAAAGACAATGAACTTAGTCCAAGTACCCTGAGGAATTTTACCAGGTCAACTTAATGGCTATTTGTATAGCATTCAAACCCTATACATTTGCACAAGCAACTTACAAAATTATTCCATGTTCTTGGTACAACATGAGGGGTGATAAAAAAAGGCACAGTAGAACAGCCTGGCCCATCCCTTTTAGCATGAGCAGCAGCGAGTAACTTGATTCTTAAAAGCAAATATAGGATCAACTTGGTGGACAATAAAACATGAACTTATTTTATTGAAAAATGCCTATATTCATAGGGTGGCCTCTACCAGCACAGTGTGTGTTTGCCAAAAATCTTGCATTTTAGCTGCGTGAAATGCAATGCTGCCTGAAACGCTAACTGGCCAGCAAAAAGTCAGTAAAAAAAGTGGCTAAGACTATAAAAAGAAATTTGTCATTAGGGTAACTAAACAACATGCTATATTCAGCTACTTTATCGCTAAGTTAGCAACAATGCACAGCAGGTGGGTATTCAAATAAAGCTTTTGGGGGCTAGGTTTTTTTTTTTTAATGTCATACTGTAAGCCTTACACAGGCTCATACAGGAGTGGGTATGTATAATACAGGAAAAGATTATACATAGATTATGCTACCTTATACATCTCGAAACTTCGGAGGGCGTTTAAAAATCACCGCGTCGCAGGCAAGAAGCGAACTGCTTAGAAAACTAAAATATAGTTGTCCTTCTTCACGTCCAATAGTGCAGCATGTCTGTGAGAAGTGTGGAAGGTCTCGAAAGCGGCGTTGCAAACCATCGATAGAGGGCTAACGATGCCAATGGGCGCTGTATGGAAATAGTTAAGGATACTCCTAAGAAGACAGAAGCTGTGCTTGCAGATTTCTTATTGCGGCTAGTCTTATCATTTCTTGCCTTTATAAGGTGATTGCTCCCCCAGCAAATTGATCCAAAATAGGGGTTTATGTACACGACTTTCGAACTTTAAATATTAGACACAGTCTTCGACAGAGCCACACCTTTGACTAAGCAGTCACATGGGTCAGAAGCATATTCTAACATGGCCAAGGTACCTAATATGGCTGTGCCCAGGTCATACAAAGTGACAATTAAAAATGGGCAGCAGAATCACCAGCGTTGTCTTGTAATGCTTAAGGCTTTCAATGAAACGTTCGCTGAAAATTGCATGCCAGTGACTGATTGCCTTGCGCAGGAAATACCAGCTCATTAGAGCAATGTTTATAAACACCTTTTTCAACTTTGGAACTGCTTCTCATGAAGGGGATGCAAACTTTTGGAGAACAAGCCCGACAGACTTGCTAGCTCAATGTTCAATGCTAATACAGAGTAAATATATTCATTCTGCAGCACATTCAAATGGAAGAAAGCTTTCATGTGACAGTAAAGGTGCACGTAAGAGTGTTGTCCACTTGCATTTCTTTTCCTGAGCAGACTGCCAGCAAAACGATAGCACAAAAGGAGTACATAAAAGCCAAGCTTATGTGAAGCCTGAATAATTATCTGAAGCTACACAGAAGGCAATGAAGGCAGTGGAGGTTTTCAGATTGATTTTGATGACCTGGGGTTCTTTAGTGTGCACTTAAAGCACAGCTAGACAAGTATTTTTTCATTCCACCCTCAGAGAAGTGTGGCCACTGAGGCCGGGATTGAAGCCGCTAAGTACAACCACACAAATAATAAAATACTGATTAACCTAAAATTTTTAGCATGCAAAACTTATGGAAGCTGCAAATAAACTCAAATTCATCAAATGTAAAACAATTAAGCATCCAGATTTTCTTGGAGCCGAAAGAAATCTCAGGAATGTGTCGCAGAACCTAAGGTACAGCATAAGGTATCTCAACGATGCTGCGCTGCTATTGTGGGGATCGAGGTGCCTTTCTGCGCACATCGTGTGTTTTCCTGACCGTCCCCCATAGGGTAAGCCTCGTGCAAACCCATCTCCACAATATCAAATTTGAAAGACAAGTTGCCAAACATACAGCTGCAATGTATGGTACAAAAGAAAAGTTACTTCTGACAAAATTCTACACAGGTAAGCATAAGAAACTTATGCTAATGAGGGTGGCTTACTTTTTCTGCAGCTTCTGGGTTATCAGGATTCTTGTCCGGATGATACTTGAGGGCTAACTACAGGCATGAAATGAACAGAGGAAGGAACATATAAGACGCTTTGAAAACATCCAAGTGATTGCTAAGGCAATTGCGCAATAGAATCGTTACCAAGCAAATTCTGCTAGGGGAATTTTTCGTGTGTATACTGCGTACTTCATATAGGAAGTTTTGCTTCAACTTGTATAACAGGTTAGAGCTGATGCAGATGGCAATCAGAGTTGCACCAGCCGCGTTAATACTTTAGATATGAGCCCCATCACAGTCACTTTACAAGCAAGCCATGCCCCTGTAATTTTGTACTATAAACAGCGAGTGTTTCAAACTTTCATGTTTAACGTGGCTGACAGTACCAAAACGGTCAACCGAGCAGTCCAAGGTGCAACTCACCCGCCGGTACGTCCTCTTTATGTCATCTGGCGTCGATGTCTTTGGCAGACCTAAAGTTTCATACAAGGAATCTCCGGAGGTGCTGCGGTCAAGAGACAAGTGCGCTGTGAGATAACCGGTGCACAGGACGCTGCGGGGCCGCCCCGCCCCTCACCCCCCACCCCACCTCCTTATCTGCGCACACGAGCAGAGGCTGTTACAAGTCAGCAGCATCGCAAGGAAGCGTTACACACCTAGGCAATCGCGCAGAAAAATAAAATTTAAAAAAAGAAAGCTCGAGCAGTACAGTATCTACAGACAGCGCTCCAGTCCCGTCGTATTGTGCGTTAGGCTTATAAAGATCTCCCGAAACCGAGATCATACTCACGACAACTTTCGGCCGGGGTAGTCCATGTCGGGACCCAGTAAAGTCCTGCAGGCGGCGAGTGCAGAGCAGCCAAGCCGTAGTAGAGGGTCGCTATCGTACAGTACACGTGCTTCTACTCATCGCTGTCCCGGTCCTCACTCCCATATGACAGTTTGAGCCGCTCCTGCCTCTCCAACGCAAGGCGCCCGCTGCTGCACCCGCTGCCCCAGCGGCTGCCAGCGGCAACACATAAGCAACATGAGCGGCATTGAGCGACAGTTCTCAGTGTTGCGAGCAGGCCGCAAGCGTACTGCGTCACAGATGGCAACGAACAGTTGGGTCAACCTACCTTGGTTTAGAGTTGAAGCAAATATTGGTTAAGACTCGTGTTCAAGACAAACCATAGAGTTTAGCATACTGAGCAAGTTATATTAACTCTATGAGACAAACGTTGGTTCAAGACAGTCAAGATATGGCCATCTTGACGTTTTTCTGGTACTTTTCAATCTGCAACTGTCATAGCAACTGCAAAATTTGCAGTCACAGAAGCATGGCCTTCAAGATCGGCTCGACGATTTGGTAATCCTACTACAAGGTATTAGGACTTGAGATTGTAGAGTTTCTCACTATATTTATAATGAGAAACTCTATGCTTCAGAGAGATTCCAACCAAATAAGCATGGAGAAAGGCAAAACGTCAGAACACGGAGGACACGTCAGAGCGCGCGGTAGGTTTTAGTACTCCCGTAACTCCCGGTTGATTTTTTTTTTTCAATACCCATTTGAAACTATTTGACACTCTTGAAATACACAAAAACAAAACCAAGCGAAAAAAAAAAAGAAGCAACAATCTTTTTCCTTCATGCATGTGAGCAGCTGCTGTACGGTAGCTGCTGGCTAGACAATGGTTGAGTGGGCCGCACGGCGCTCTGCCGCTGAGGCGCCGCGTGTGGAAAAATAGTGCGAGGGCGCTGCGAACGAACTGGATTTAAAACCCCTTGATTGGGGAGGAGACGCGCTCCGCGGCATATTCAACGTACTTTCGCTGCGGGCACCGAAGCCGATTGCGGATAGTACGCTCTCAAAATAGTGCTTTATTTCAACTGCAAATTTATGTTTGCACCATTTTGCCAAAGATATATATTTGAGGCATGGATTATACAACGCGACGTCTTCAATTTTGCTGTCGTTGTCAAGCGCGTCGTCTGCTAGCGAAAGCGCGTTCGCTACGCGGACGCTGGCGGACGCCCAGTTTTTCTCGCAGAACCTCTGTGCAGTACATTTTTTTAATGTTTTAGTTGCTTTGGTGCGCCCATGACTTTTGACGCTGGTACCGAATGTGAACTGCTGTTTTTACCACTGTCTTCTAAAGGTAACTGCTATTCTGCAACATAAAGCTACGTAAGAAAATTTTATTATTGATATCGTGTCATTTTACACGCGCTTCTTGATGGTGGATATTGATCAGGGACAATGATTGAAGAAAACAATATTAGAGTGAAATAAACCAGGTTTATTAACTGCATGGCGCGAAGAATGACCAATGTATGTGTAGATAATTAAATCAAAGGGTGCATAGACATATATATTCACGATATATATGTAAGGAAAAAATAACAAACATTCTAAATGCAATAACTAAAAGTGAGAACTCCCGACCGGAATAAGCGCACTGGTTTGCAGCAACAAACACACTTATTAGTGAATACTGCAAATAAAACTCTCATTCGCAGAAATAATATTCATAGCAAGCAAAGCCATCATACTATATATATATATATATATATATATATATATATATATATATATATATATATATATGTGTGTGTGTGTGTGTGTGTGTGTGTGTGTGTGTGTGTGTGTGTGTGTGTGTGTGTGTGTGTGTGTGTGTGTGTGTGTGTGTGTGTGTGTGCGCGCGCGCGTGCGCGTGCGTGCGTATTATTATAACAGCACTATTGAAGTCTCAAAGGTGAGTGACCGATGCAAGTGAAGCTGTTATTCCGAATCATTGTGCTGCCGGAGAGTCGTGGCTGTTGCGCAGAGGAGCAGTTCCTGAGAGAATTAATGCACGGATGTTAATAAGTTCTGCTTAACAAGTTCCTAGCTCTCATTCAATATAAACACCCCGTTGGGGGCAACCTGTAAATCTGCTAACTTGATTCAGACAAGAATTTTTGACAGTCTCACCATGTTTGAGACCCATTAAAACTGAGTGCCCCACGTGGTACCACACTTTTCTTCTTCAACGAACGCAACATATCTGCATATATCTCTACGTGTATGTGAGACATGCCGTTCCTTTAATTGTTTCATTATGGTCGTTATGATAGTGCAGCGGATAACTGAGAGCAGCCGTTTATAATATACAAGCTACTGAGTTGAGCGGTCATACATTTGGGAACGGCATTATATTTATGTATGAAATGTAGGATAAGCGTAGCATGTTTTTCTCGGAAATCAGACTCGAGAATAATTTACAGCTCTTTTGTTTACACCCCTAGAAAAAAGCCGAAGAACGCAGCCACATGCTTTTCTCTCTCTTTATTAATTTAAATAAATTCTTGGGTCTACGTGGCAAACCCACGATATGATTCTGAGGTTTAATTGTCACCACCTGGGCTTCTTTAACGCGCACCTAAATAGAAGTACACGAGTGTTTTTCTATTTCGCTCCCGTCGAATTCCGTGGCCTGGATTGAACCCGCGAGTTGCATGGAATTTATAGCAGCCCAACGCCGTATCCACTATATAGCCACTAATTAGGCTACCGCGTAGGCTTTCTCTTTCTTTCCTTCTTCTTCTTCTTTTTTTTTTTTTTTTTTTTGAAGTGTTGACAGGGAAAGAAATTTCCACATACAACTTATATAGCCAAAGATGAGCATATAGAATGACTATAGTTAAACTGTTTTCGGTGCTCGAGGTCCTAGCTACCGCAATAAATGACCCCGTACCAATTACTCCGCATTCTGTTACCCGAGGAAGGCGGAAACTTGAATGGAATGTTGCGCTGCAGCATACTCTTTTTTTTTTTTATCTATAACAATGCTTCCCGTAAATCTGAGTACAATGCGCTGGATGGGGCAGATATGCTTTATTTTTTGAAGCGGCAAGCAGGAAGCTAGGTTACATGTGTTTCTCCGTCTGCGTTTCGCAAGACCTACTCATGGAAAACTATATGTGCAACAATACATACGAGAGATACATGCTGATTGAAGAACGAGAAAAACATTCGTTCTCCAAAGGGAACCATACAATAACACAGTAGAACGAAAGCCGACACTGCGGCCGCAATGCACGCGTATCACCGAGCGGCATTAAAAAATTAAGTAAAGAAGAGAAAGCAAGGAATTCTTACGGCAAAAATACATGTCATATCCAATTATGAACACCATTTGAGCGGTCTGAACGCGAATATCAGCGCGCGAAGTAGTACGAATTATCCTGCCAAACTCTAACGCCAACAGTTTCCAACGGCGCGACCTTGATGCGGCCCAATCCGCTTCGATCGCAGCGCCGCCACAGTATTTTTCCACATCGCGCGCCTCACTGCAAAGCATGCGCCGCCACAGCCGCTCGTCCCACTCGACCGTATTCTAGTACACTCTGCCACTACTGCTGCTGGAGACAAGAAGCGTTCGCTTGCCAAGGCTGGCTGCGTGACGTAATGCTCCCTCCTATATTTTGCTCACGGAGGAAGCTGCCTCCATGATTTTGCTAGAGTGTACTAGAATACGAAGGCAGTATTTCAGCGCTTAGTAAGGACGAGGACAAAGAAGGAGACGTACGAACACACAGGCGCTACTCAGAACAATGAAGTTTATTGCCTTGACCACGCCGAACAATATAGTGCCATGGAAGCCCGTCACCGACCACGTGAGCCACATTGCTCTCGGGGAGCAAGGTGGCAAGACAGCGTACAAACAGGAATGAAAATTTAATTGTACAAGCGCAGAAAAGCTAGTTACTTGTCACTCAACGCTAGGGAAGTCTTACTGATACAGGAGTCACCATGACAGTCTATCTGCTCACTCTCGATTATTAGACGGGTTAGTTCACACCTGCTACTTCCAACTACCTGCGTTTTATCAAAGAGAGGGAGACACCCACAACGCGTCTAACCCGTCACCCATAACCCGTCCGCGTAGCGAACGCGCGCTCGCTAGCAAACGACGCGCTTGACACGACAGCTAAATTGAAGACGACGCGTTGTATAATCCATGTCTCAAATATATATGTTTGGCAAAATGGTGTAAACATAAATTTGCAGTTGAAATAAAGCACTATTTTAAGAGCGTACTACGCTCAATCGGCCTCGGCGCCCGCAGCTGAAGTACGTTGAATATGCCGCGGAGCGCGTCTCCGCCCCAATCCAGTTCGCTCGCAGCGCCCTCGCGCAATTTTTCCACACGCGGCGCCTCAGACCTGTCAGCGGGAGAGGGCCGTACACTCTAATTTTGCGTCCTCCGTGGAATAGTGGCTCAGCTGCGGGTGCGACTGTTTTCACAAAAAATCCGTGCATGGGCGGGGCCTCGCCTCGATGACGTATCACCATTTTCTTTTTTTCCTTCCTCGTTACGGGACCACGATAATCTCACCGCGGAAGAAGAGTGGGTGGAGGCGCTCAAGATTTCCGACCTCGTCGCTCGGGCATGGCCTGCCTGTCCCGACGTGGGAGCTAGCGGCCCGCGGTGCCTCCTCCCCCGTAAGGGATTCACGGAGTCGCTCCTCAGGACCTAAAATACAGTTCATTGCCTGCCTGCCTGTCTCTGTTTGGCGGCGTTGGAACGAAGAACACGCTGGGCTTGTGGTTACTAGCTTCCTCTGTTTGGCGGCGGTAACGGAGAACACGCTGCTGTTAAGGGCTCGATGCTATTCCTAAATAAACGCATCACGGTTTTGATAATCCAAATATAATCTCACTATCGGGGAGGGAGCAGTCTACCTGACTAGACAGTATTTTTTTTTATTTTGGGCGTTATTACACTGCGCTCCGCACCAGCCCAACGACCGCCGCTTCGCGTCGAGGCCCGGCACCGCGGCTTCCGCCGCGGCACAACCGACCGCGCTGCCAAACAGAGAGGGAAAAAAGAAAATGGCGATTCCAAAAAAAGATAAACTTCTTGCCGAGGCGGGATTCGAACCCGCGTACCCCCGGGGTCCCAAGGCGAGCGTCGTAACTATGCTTATAGGCCATACAGCCACGCTTCCGGAGCATGCATTCATGCGAACCAAGTGATTGCGTTCGAGCGTCGTCGTCGTCAAAAAAAAAAAAAGGAAATGGTGATACGTCAACGATGCGAGGCCCCGCCCCTGCACGGATTTGTTGTGAAAACAGTTGCACCCCTCAGCTGCCGGCCGAGCGCGCACCGAATAAAAACTACCGGTAACCAAGCCTCGGCAAATCTAGATTCTCCGCGATCTCGACGCAAGAGGTCACGTGTTGGGCCACCAACTGCTGGCTACACGAAGCGTTCGCTTGCGAAGGCTGGCTGCTTGACGTAATGCTAGCGCGCCCTCCTATATTTCTCAGCTTCCATGCAAATAAGGGAATTCATTCCATGTCCTGAGGTCTCCGTTTGCCGGCTTCTCGGTGTGACGTCACAGAGATCAAAAAGTCATATAGGAAGGAAAAAGACTGGGAGGGAGCGTGACAATCTTAATGCCTAGTCATAAAAATTTAGAGGAATGAGATGATGTGAAATAGGCTCACACACCCTAGTTCTAGTAACGTTGCACACACCTGAACCCACACGTGATAGGAAAGCGAGGTTGATATTTTACACGGCTCGCTTCCGTTTCGTCTGCTGCGAGGGTTTCGGAATATGCGCACATGCGCGCCGAGGTTAGTGAAGGAATTCAAGTGTGTGAAGCAGTGGAGTCTATGTTATGTCAATCAACGTAACGCGCCAAACCACCATGCTGCTCCCCGCTTATGCAACAGACAGGCACCAAGGCTGTAGCGAACGAAGGCGTCGGGTAACCCAGTTTGTATAGGTGCTCTGTGGGGTAACCGTAATTGCGCCCAACAACCCGGGAGGACCACCTTAGGACGACTAGTTGCGTTTCGTGGCTGTTTCAGAGAACGAGAAAACCTTTCGCCCTGCATGCGTGTCAAGTCAACCAAGCCGCCCTTCCGACGGCGATTCGTCGTGTTTGGGGACGTCTTCTTGGAAACAATGGTACCTTTCGCCCCCGCAAAAATGTGCAGGCAATTAAGCGAGCGTACAAGGTCTGAAAGCAACTGTTTTCCCACGGGAAAAAAACAATAAAATTGTCCCGTCTTGTGCCCAAGGATGTACAGGCGAGCTGGGGACTCCGAACATATTTAGGGACTGTCCCAGTTGACGCTGCCGTTCTGCTCAAAGTATTCGGCCTCTCAGCAGACCGGCGAGAACTCCCGTCAGCAGGTACGCGCACCTGCGTGCACAATGAAGTGTTGTGTGCCAGGATGCCCTAATCGAACAGAAAATCGGCGTGATGAACTGAAATATTCGCACATTACATATATATATATATATATATATATATATATATATATATATATATATATACACACACACGTGCTCGTGTGAATTAACTGACGAAATAGTGAGATGTTCTAAAAAGAAGTGCATTATAGTACAAAACTTAAGAAAGTATAAATTTGCCCTCGATAGATGAGCACTATATACGAGTGCCAACAATTGAGTTGCACTGCTCATTTGTTCAGTTGAACTATTGGTGCAGAGTAATGACTATTGACACTGAAATTGTGCACTAGGTTTCCAAGGCAGCGTGACCTAAGAGAAGAATGAACCCTATAGCAGTGTGCCACTCACCTGCATGGGCACCATCACAATGGAGCACTTCAGTGAATGTAGTATCGGTACTGCATGGCCATCGCTCGCGGGCACCAAGGTTTGTGTTGCGACACAGGTCTGCTTGCGGTACTAATTTTCTGTTTTGGTTTGGTAAAACTGTTTCGGTTCGGTTCGGAACAGCAAGGCATATTATGGCATATTACTCAACCACTACAATTTTTACATACTTGTTTCCTTGGGTAACTGCAAGTGAAGTAGCATTTATTTTCATGGCAACTGTTTAATAGCTGAAGCATAATAAACGTCACTCAGTGAACTGCACGTGGACACTATGATCACGTGGGTTATGATTTATGATTATGGCTACATATTCATATTCACCCACAGTGGTACGACTTTCCTCAGGGTTTGCATTAAACACCAATAGCGACCAATTATCTTTCAATTTCTCTTTTCCATTCAAATGACACAATGAACTAGAAGACCAACAGGTTTTTCATAATTTTTTTTTTGTGCTCTTTATTTGTTCGATCACTCATGATGAGCCGTGATACAGGCAGACAAAAGAGGTCTTTGTGCAAGAGTATGAACTCTGTATATTTTGCCCACTCAAACTAAAAGGCTGCTGTGAAGCATCCCGCGTTGAACTATGCTACATTGGCCTTTTCTGTGTTAGTTGTTTTGTACTTTACCTTTCCTGCCTGGGCCCAGATGGGCCTGCAGTATTTTGCAAATAAATAAATAAACAAACAAAATTAAGTGCACAAGCAAGCTCGTGTGGATGGCAGGTTTATGCCCTCAACGTTTCCAAGTTCACAAAAGTGTAAATGGAAACCGTCGTGAGCAAGGTAATGACCTAAAATTGAGCAGTATATTCTTCATGGCTTGCATAAGAATGTATGCCACAACAATTAAGTAGTTTGTTCTGCATTACGTACATGCTTTGTGTCATGTTGGTTGCTCATGCACCTGTTACAGCGTGTGATATTTTGCAGCCACAGCCAGCAGAAGACACGCCTGAAAAGGCCTTTCTGAGGCATGAAGTAAGGCGTTACAATTGCAAACTGCGACCAAGAAGAAGATCAAGACTCTGCAGCAATCACGTCGCCGGCTTTTGCAAAAGGTTGCTCATCTCCAAGAGGTCATTAAAGATTTATCTGACAATCGCATTCTAGGAAATGAGGATGTCGCCACGTTGCAGAGTCTTGGAGGGGCAAAAAAGACTTGCTCATGTGTCAACTGACACATTAAGTCTAGTGCAGAAGTGTCACCTGCTTACTCGCCAGGGCTCAGGGCATTTGCACTGACTTTGCATTTTTATTCCCCTGGAGCATACAGATATGTACGAGCTGTTTTCAAAACATGCCTCCCGCATCCAAAGACACTGTGTAAATGGTATCAATCCATTGATGGGGCTGCTGGCTTCTCAAAAGAGGCACTGACTGCATTGGCTATGAAGGTAAAGCAAAATTCACAAAACGGCCTCTCCACATTATGCAATCTGGTTGTGGATGAGAAGTCAGTCGGAGACATGTGGAGTGGGATGGAAAAAGGTTCCATGGATATGTTCGTCGACTTGTTGCCTTATGGCCTCACGTTCGCGCGCCGAAACTCGGTACGGGCTCTGACAGAGTGGGCGGACATATTCGTCGGTTATAATGCGGTGCTTGGCGACAGGGGTTTGTCGAACTTTTGACGACGACGAGAAGCAGTCCTTGTATTGCAGGAGCAGAGCTTTTAGCTGTTCTTTCTTATGATTGGGAAGGTTCTGATTGACGTCGAAAGTTGGTTCAGGTACTACAGTCGTCATTGAAGGTGCACTAGAATCCGTGAAGGCGGAAGCACTGCTGGCTTGTACTATTTCGTCGATGTAGGCTACCGTGGTGCCTTTGTTAATGTGCTTGTATTCGGGGCTGAAGTTCGTGAGTATCACCGTTGCTTTCCCTGCACATAGCTCAGCTATGCCTCTAGCGACGCAAATTTCACGGTAGAGCAGTAAGTGATGATCGCCCTCGATGACGCCCTCCATCTCTGCAGGCACTTCGGTACCGACGGAAATCATTACGCTGGAGCGAGGCGGAACGGTGACTTGTTTTTCAAGCACATTCAAGGCCTGGTAACTTATGCTTGTAGCCGGTGGTATCGCGTTGTGTGTTGAAAGCGTTATTGACTTGGACCTTAAGTCGATGACTGCACCGTGTTGATTTAGAAAGTCCATGCCTAGGATGACACCCCTGGAGCAGTGCTGCAGGATTACGAAGCTCGCCGAGTAAGTGCGGTTGTTTACCGTGACTCGCGCGGTGCAGATTCCAGTCGGCGTTATTAGGTGGCCTCCCGCTGTCCGGATATCGCGTCCTTGCCAGGCTGTTTTCACCTTCTTCAACTTGGCGGTGAACGCGCCACTGAAGACGGAATAGTCGGCGCCAGTGTCAACGAGAGCGGTGACGTTATGACCATCGATGAGCACGTCTAGATCGGTAGACCGGCGTCTGGCATTGCGGTTAATTCGTGGCGTCGGATCACGGCTGCGTCGGCTTGTTCTGCTGCTGCTACATCGCGTCGGAAGGCCTTCTTTCGGCGGCGAAGTGCTGTCAAGGCTGTTGCTAGGTGGCGTGCTGATATCTCGTCGTGATGATTCGCGAATCGTCGGCGGCGGCGGCGGCGGAGGATCTTCGGCATTGCGTCGTACAGCAACCGCACCTCCCTCGGTTGCTGCCTTTAGTTTCCCGGGTAAGGGCTCGGAGATCGGCCCCGGGTGGGACCGGTGTACTGACGGCGATGCGGCGAGATGTAGCGGCCCGGTGACGGCGAGCATGAGGGTCGTCGTGGTTGCCACTGGGCTCCGGCGAGGTAGTCGGCGATGTCACGTGGTCGCTCGCCAAGCTGTGGACGCGGCGCGTTGACGGCGAACCCTCGTAGGCCCATCTCGCGGTATGGGCATCGGGCGGTAGACATGGCCGGCTTCCCCGCAGTGATAGTAGAGCGGGCGGTGGTCGGGGGCGCGCCAAATGTCTGTCTTTCTTGGGTAGCTACGCTGGGCGACGGGCGGGCGTGCTGGCGGTGGCGGCGGCGGTGGACGACGGAACTGCGGCGTTACGGCGCCCTGGCGCCAGCGTGAAGGGGGGCCTTGAAGACGGGCAATGGCGGCGTAGGTCAGAGCTTCCGGCTGGGGTTGTGGCGATTGCGGCTGCACATCGGGATCTCCAAGTGAGCGCTGAACTTCTTCTTTGACGACGTCAGCGATAGATGCCACTTGAGGCTGCGACCCGGGAAAGAGCTTCTGCAGCTCCTCGCGAACGACTGCTCTGATGGTCTCGCGCAGGTCGTCGGCGCCTAGTGCTTGAGCATTGGCGTAGTTGGTCAGGGCACGGCGGTTGTATTGCCTGGCGCGCATTTCAAGCGTCTTCTCGATCGTTGTGGCCTCGGAAAGAAATTCGGCGACACTCTTGGGCGGGTTGCGCATCAATCCGGTGAATATTTGCTCTTTGACACCCCGCATCAAGAACCGAACTTTCTTTTCCTCAGACATATCGGGGTCGGCGTGGCGGAAGAGGCGAGTCATCTCCTCCGTGAAGATTGCGATGTTCTCGTTCGGCAATTGCACTCTGGTTTCTAATAAAACTTCGGCCCTTTCTTTTCGCACGACATTCGTGAAGGTCCTCACGAAGTTCTCACGAAATAGGTCCCACGTCACCAGGGTGGTCTCTCTGTTCTCAAACCAGGTCCGAGCAGCATCATCCAATGAAAAATAAACATGGCGCAGCTTGTCGTCGTCGCTCCATTTGTTGAACGTCGCGGTCCTCTCGTATGTCTCCAGCCAGGTTTCAGGGTCTTCAGCCGATGATCCACGAAGAGTCGGTAGCTCCCGAGGTTGCTGCAGCAGGATGGGGGACGCTGGTGCTGCCATTCTGGTCGATGACGTGGCCTTGATTGCGGTGGTCTTTTCGGGAAGAAGTCCGAACTCCGGCACAAGTCCTTGCTGCCTACGGCTAGCTCGCTGGTCCTTGGCGACGTTGGTCTCGTCCTCCGGTTTCGGGCTTGGGTCGCGGCTTTGCGGGGGCGTTCGGTGCATGAACGAACTAGCACCTCCACCAGATGTCACGTAGTAGTGAAGGTAAATAAAACAGTTGCAAAACTGTGTATGACGAAACTGGTTGTTTATTGGGCGAACCTGTGCCCACAAAAGCAAGCTACACTCAAAGCACAACGATGGCGGCGAACACAGTCGGCGATCGTCGAAAATCTGAACAGCGGCAAAACGCGTCGGCTTTTATACCTGAGTCATCGAAGGTTCCAGAATAATCCCTGGTACGCGCGTGTCTTCCAGAAAGTTCTAGCCAATTCGCGTCGCTATTACAATCAGATAACATAAGCGTCGGTGAAAACAGGCAATGGAAAGAAGCATCGATAACGTTCTAGAAACTTCCGATACAGGCGCGTCCTGCGCCGAGCGATAACGTTTAACATTTGTTAGCCGGTGGAAAGCGGCCATCGGCGAAAGATAAACATGTATACGTGTCAATAGGAAAGATCAACTGTTTAAAAGTATTGTGACAGACCGATGAAGAAGACGTTTTCATATTACTCCGAAGAAGACAACGCTCTGAACTTCGGGAGCTAACTATGATCTTGTCAGCCAATACAGTTATTTTAAAGACCCTGTAAATATATTTCTTACTTCTATTTGCCCTTAACATTTTGTATCAGAGAGGCTGGGCTCAGTCACACAAATCTGAACGCCGCCAACTCCTTTTTTTACAGGTTTTGGCGAACTCGCTAGTGCACGGATCATACACGTGTATCAAGGGGCGCTAATGTAGAACGCGAGCTGTAAAAAAGTCACGTAACTGTCATTGCTGTGCTAACATGACCAAGATTGTGTCGCATAATTTATTTCCCTTTCACTAGCGCTGAAAACTTGCAGGCATGACCAAGTACACCATATGCTAGGAAAATTAGGTGACCCATGATCTTTTGAACCATGCTGGATTTCTAATCTTATAATCTGAAGGTAAATGCATGATTTCAGCTGTCACCATGCCTAGCTTCTCACTACATTGCTAAATTAAATGTCCTCTACACCCTGCTGGTAAATTCACTTTATTCCTCACCTTCAGGGTCACTAGACGAACACTGAACATTTCGGTAGGTAAATTATGCCATGTTAGCCTATATTATAGCGTTTTAAAAGCTACGTTATATAAAACTCACTCGACAGTCCTAAGAACCGTTTCAGTGACATCAGAGCAAAATTTTGCAATATTTTACAGACTTATTTGTCTCAGTTGGGCGACAAGCTGAGAGAAATTGGCAACACTGGAAAATAAAGTGCTAGTCATTCAGCTTTTAAAGAATCTTGCACACAGAAATTAGGAGACATGTGGAGGAAGTATGTCCACACACAGAGCAGGCAGCTAAGTGGCCAGCAGGCACAGCCAGAATGAGCCGCTGTAGCAGCTATTTATCAGTCAAGCGCTCAAAGGAGGCTAAAGAAACAAAAGGCAGTCACATTCTCCCACGACAGTCAAGAAAAGCCTCTGTATTTTGTGATGAATCAGAGCGATGTGGCTTGCCAGAGAATGACCTCGACATACCACAATGCATTTCAAGTGCACGTGCTATTAAATACTAAAGGTAGCGACACCACCTTGCTGCACGCAGCCTGAGAAAGCAGCAAAGGTGCATCATTCACTGGTTGGTCATGATGCACAAGAATCAAGATCTTAAAAAAAATGCACTGAGTGCAGTAACATGTCACTGTAAAGACAATGTCCTTCTTAGTGAGTTACCCCCACTTTTGCATATCAGGTATATGCGCTTCTAGCCTATTGTGTGGGCCGATTCCGGAGAAAGTTCAGTCTAAAAATGTGGGCTGATGCCGAATGTATTGCAGTCTAAAAATGTGGGCCGATCGCGAAGATAGTGCAGTTAAATTTAGGCAGCCCGACACTCTTCCTACTCCCCTAGTGAGGGGTGATGTGATAGAGTGCCGTGCCGTGCCTCAGTGACTCCGCCCTATTCTCACCCCCAAGTCGCTCAAGACGAACTGGTCTTTGATTGACTTCAATTAGAAGTTGAATTGTCTACCAACTTTTTTATGCAGCCTAAATAAATGTGTGGTGAAAAACAGGCGTTCGAAATCTCACTCTGAGTAAATTTTAGGTTACTACATAAAAATTTTCAACACCACACATACTTTTCTGGGAACATGTAACCTCATATTTGTGCAACAAGACGACAAAAATTTAATAGGCAGCTCTAAAGGCTGATTGCACTTAGCACTGATGAAATTTTCAAGGCATCAAAAAAAAGAGTGGTAATGGGAACAATAAATGGAGCCAAGACAAGACAGGACTAAAGCGTAGGTAAAATACTTTGATATTTTGACACAAGGCACACACCAAGCCAATATCTATCCTTCTGTGAGACAGTAGTTGATGTGGGGTCCATGGCCTAAAAAGTTTCTTCATAGATGGCTGCAACAAATACAAACCATACTTGAAGCAAACTATGCTTGAACGCTAAAACACTAATATGCTCTCCACAGGCACAATATGTATTCAAGCAAAGGAAGCTGTATCAAATTAGCTTTCAAAGCAGCTAATGATAATTGATAATTAAACAGTTAAAAATGAACATACCTTCTTCATCTTCACTCTGCACAGCACTTGCTTGTTGCTTCCTAGAAAGAAAAATAACATTGATAAGTAGAGGTCTTGACTGCCCTCTATACGAGAGGGGGGCCTGGGTAAAAGAAGGTTCAAGTGCTCATAGCTGCGGCATCACGCATGCATCACAACAGCCCATGAATGATACAAGGCAACACACATGCAAAGCAAAGTGAAAGATGCGGCTTTCAATCCCTGGATTCCCTGGATTGAAATTTCAATCAGGGAAGTTCTACCCTGGATTGAAATGGTAGTTGTTACCACTGAACATAATCGAAATCAGGAACCCCGCTTCGTGCACAAGTCAGCTTTTTCGTTACCGCACCTATAAAAATTGATTATTCTGATTGACAGTTTTTATACACGCTATTAAACATTTCTGCTGGAACCCTTCTACTAGCAGCGTCATGAACTGTCTGAAACGACAACAGAACTTAAAATGTTTTGACAATTTTTGGCAGATTGAGGAGTCTGCAAAAATAAAATTTCGATTGAGATTATCGCTAAAACTAGCCTCCAGCGCTCCTACCACTTCCTTAATAAAAATATGCAAAATATGCACTTTGGTTGACTCTGCAACATAAATTTTTATATGGCAGCAGCAGTGAAGACACAGAAGCTTCTCTTGGGTTGTAAATTTTCCAATCCGACGCACAGGCTGTTTTAACGATCAGGTCTCAAACAACGGTAGACGCTCACGAGTGAGTGTTATTTTGATAATTGTGTAAGACTAATATCAAGTGCCACTTTATTTTTCCCACCATGGACTGCTTTTATCTATCAGCGCTTCGACAGCATATGTACAAATTATTACAAGTAGCACGCAGTCGATTTTAGACGTACCTTCAACCGAAGTTTGACTAGCTGTCTAATCTATTATATTTTGATCACCGCCTGTGCAAGTGCACTTATATATTACTGTACAATATTGTATTGTGCAACACTCGACATTAATGTACAGCACTGTACAGCAACTGAACAAAGCATGTGGAGGCGCCAGTTGGCCGCACACTAGGCCCTCCTTGCTTGCACGGAAATGTTGATCAAACGCAACAATCAAGTATGAGGAGGCTTCTGCATTGCCTTGCGAGCCTGTAGAATGCAGCAAGAACGAGCCAGGTGCCTGCTGCAATGAGCAAAAACAAATGCTCCTTGTACAATAGGATCGTTCTCACATTTGCAAAGCTACTGCTTTCCCACATGACATGGCCATCACTACGGCTAGTGTTGACGCCAACAACTCTCCACAACTTTTTTGTGTGATCTGATTCAGAAAAGTTGGCAACTAGGAAGCAGGTGCATATTATCGTATATTTCAGTTTTTTTTCTTTTTTTTTTTTTTACTCTCAGTACTTATACTAAAAATAGCAAATTATTTTCATTTCTGTTTCTCGAGGTGCTTCTTTGAAATTTCACACAAGAATTCTCAAAAATTGTCTGCTCAATTATTACTGCTATACTCTTTCAAAACACCAGTGATCAGGCTATAATTTTATGTATCACAGTATACGTTGCAACTACTACGTCTTGAAATCAAATGTTAAAGGATAAAAGCAGTGAAAATTAACATGTTCAGCGGTAACCAAAGAGTCAAAGCTGCAACAAGTTCTTCACATCACAAGTTTCCCACAAGCTCATGTAAAGTTTTTTACGCTGTGGATTCACACTGTAGTCTACATGCGTGGCGTGGCATTTCCTTTTGTTGCCCAGCAGCAACTCCCATTTATCATTCAGGTGAAAGTTAAGAGACAAATGCAGCTTTTGCACTACTGCAGCAAAGTAAACAAAGCAGCAGAAACTAGTTCTCGAGCATGTCATGACAATATTACTTTGCACCTATGCAGAAGCAGGCATTCATGACTAGAATCCAGTGTCACAAGCAAACTACAGCTCCTTTGGGATACTGGCTGCAAAAGTGTAGCAGCTTTCATATTAATCCTCTATGGACAAGTTTCCTACATGCAACACACCAAAAAATTATTTTTCTTGCTGAGTTTCGGCTTTGAGTACAAGGTTTCTGGCTAAATATTGTTAGGGTGAGAAAAGCAGACAATGTCGACGACGGAGAAGACGACAAAGTGGCAACAGCCTCTCTGGATTCTCAGCTACTGTTGATGCATCTCGTGTAAATACATCTTGTAAATAGCTTTCCAGTACAATATCTTCGGCCAACACTAAATGACAGGCAGCAAATGCCATTTGTTGGATTAAGTCAGGAACAGACGAAGAGGAAGAAGTTTGGCGCATGACTCGCTTGAGAAAGACCGACGAAAGATCGCGGGCTGCAGTGGTATTATACAGTAATGTAGACGACATGCAATGCAGTACACCTCCGCTTCATATTTGATGAGAAACTGTCTGTACAAGATCCACACGAAGCCATAGTGTTCCAGTGTTCGGCCTGCTTCCTGTGTTCTGCCTGATGTTGCCCCCCCTATTGCTGAAAAACTTTCAGCAAAATATATATATATATTTTTTTTTCCATGATTATCCTTATTCTTGGTGTATTTTGCACATTTCAATGAAAAATGAACACTTCCTTCACATGTTTTTATGTCTCGCCCTGACAGGACGCCCTTAACCTTGCACTAAGAATGTTCACAGCATGTGCATGTCACATTGCTCATCAGCCCAACAAGTAGCACCACGAAGAAGCAATGGCAAATAAGCTAAGGCTTGGTTAGTCCTCTATTTTTAGTGAGGGGTCCGTCTATGTAGTGTGCGTGCGCGCGCACGTGTGTGTAGGTACATAGAGATAAATAGAACTCAGGAGATCAGATAGAATTTGCTGAACTGTCTAAACTTATAAACAAGAAGAAAGGAAGGGATATTCGAAACTATAATGTCGGAAAGATTGAGGAGGCAGTAAAAATGGCCATAGCATGAAATTAGTGAGAAGATTACCTGGCATAGGACAAGGTAAGGTGTATGCAGTGAAAGATAAGCAGGGTAATGTCATAAGCAATTTCGATGATATAATAAAAGCAGTAGAATAATTCTATACTGACCTGTACAGTATCCAGAGCACCACGCTACCTTCACTGGAAGTAGTAACGAACAGGCTCCTTCTATAACTAGCGATGAAGTTAGAAGGGCCTTGCAAGACATGACCAAGGGAAAAGCAGCAGGAGAAGATGGAATAACAGTCAATTTCATGCTTGAAAAGCTTGCGACCCTTTATACACAATGCCACACGAATTCAAGTGTAGCAGAGAGCTGAAATAATGACAACATTATACTAATACATAAGGCAGACGTTAAAGAATTGAGGAATTATAGGCCCATTAGCTTGCTTTCAGTATTGCATAAGATATTTACCAAGATAATTTCCAATAGAATCAGGGCAACACTTGCCCTCAATCAACCAAGAGAACAGGCTGGCTTCAGGAACAGATATTCAACAATGAATCACATCCATGTTGCGAATCAGGTAATTGAGAAATCTGCAGAGTACAATCAACCTCTCTATCTGGCTTTCATAGATTATGAAAAGGCATTTGATTCAGTAGAGATACGAGCACTCATAGAGGCATTTCGTAATGAAGGAGTACAGGAGGCATATGTGAATATCTTCAGAAATGTCTATACAAAGATTCCACAGATACCTTGGTTCCTCTACAAGAAAAGTAGAAAATTGCCTATCAAGAAAGAGGTCCAGGTAAGGGGAAACAATCTCTCCAATGCTATTCACTGCATGCTTAGAAGAAGTGTTTAAGCTCTTAGACTGGGAAGGCTTAGGAATGAGGATCAACGGCGAATATCTGAGCAACCTTCGGTTTGCAGATGACATTGTCCTATTCAGCAACGATAGCGACAAATTATAGCAAATGATTGAGGACTTTAACCGAGAAGGTGTAAGAGTGGAGTAGAAGATTAATATGCAGAAGACAAAGATAATGTTAAATAGCCTGGCAAGGGAACAAGTTCAGGATCGCCAGTCAGCGTCTAGAGTCTGTAAAGGAGTACGTTTATCTAGGTCAATTACTCACACGGGACCCTGATCATGAAAAAGAAATATACAGAAGAATAAAATTGGGTTGAAGTGCATATGGCAGGCATTCTCAAATCCTATCACTTACCACTGTCTTACCACTGTCGTTGAAAAGAAAAGTGTACAATCATTGCATTCTACCGGTGCTAACATATGGGGCAGAAACTTGGGACGCTAACAAAGAAGCTCGAGAGTAAGTTAAGGACCGCACAAAGACTGATGGAACGAAAAATGTTAGGCCTAACGTTAAGAGTAAGAGACAGGAAGAGAGCGGTGTGGATCAGAGAACAAACAGGGATAACCGATATTCTAATTGACATTAAATGGAAAAAATGGAGCTGGGAAGGGCATGTAATGCATAGGAGAGATAACGGGTGGACCATTAGAGTTACAGAATGTGAGCCAAGGGAAGAGAAGCACAGTAGAGAACGACAGAAAATCAAGTGAGGTGATGAAGTTAGGAGCAAGCTGGAATTGGCTAGTGCAAGAAAGGAATAATAGGAGATCGCTGGGAGAGACCTTCATCCAGCAGTGGACATAAATGTAGGGTAATGATGATGATCTATGTATCTATGTATGTTTGTACCTAACCGTTTTCCCGCCTATCTGGGTCACTGGGTAGTCAGTGGTCGAATGGGTAGCGCATCAGGCTGCTTTGCTGAGGTAAGAGGGTTCAAAACCAACCGTCGGACCAACTTGGATCACTGAGTATGTAGCAATGTGTACATACATACCGCTCTAAAAACGAACCTCTATCACACCAACATGGGTCACTGCAGACGCAGGTCTTGGTAGGCCCCACTGTTCAAAGAAACACTGACATTGACTTGGAGTACTGGGTATTTGCCACTCAGTCTGTGCTGGTCTCCAATGAACATCTTTGATGCCAACTTGGGTAGCTAGGTACGTGCCACTGGGAATGTGCCACTCTACAATCACGAAAAAGATCCCTTAAATTTATCTGATGCCGAGCGAAATCAAACCCACGTCAGAAGGGTTCCTCAATGACAGCAACACGTCGCATTAGAAGGCTGTGCCACAAATGCACCGGGTATGTGCTGCTTTCAATGAACACCTTTCACACCACTTTAGAGAGCTGCGCCATGAATGCATTGGGTATGTGCCGCTCTTCAATGAACTTCTCACCAACTTGGGTCACCGAGTACATGCCACTGCGTGTGCGGCAAGTGAGGGAACAATTCTCAGTGTTCACAGGCACCGGCTCTTGAAAGCCATGTGCAGACTTCTCGGCAGTGCCACTAGATGGTGCAGAGTGTTGAGAGAGGATCCCAGTTGCCGCATGTTGCATTTGTCAGCGTTTGCATGCACCGGTGTGCCATGCATTTCGGAGGCCATGCACAGGCTCCGCAGCAGCGGCGCTAGTTGGTGCCGAGTGTTCTTAGGGAAGTGCGGAAGAGGGGTCCTGCTGTAGTACACATCTCATACTTAGCTCGTTTCGATGATGACAATACATCAAGTCGCTATATTGATTCAAAACTAACTAATGCATTGCCATCGACAGTTATAGTGAGACGGCTTGGGCTGCAATTTTTCGCATACTGTATTTGCACATACCTCTGACACACTACCCTTTCAACGACAGAGATTTTGTTCAAGTCACAGAGGTCCACCTGTGCTCCAGCCTTCTACTCTACCTAAGGGATGAGTGATGACAAGGGTACCCATTAGAGGAATGCTAGATGTACAATTGTGCAGCACTGCTAATGGCTCCAGCCCACTTCACTGTAGTGAAATCTCCCTCAATGCAACACATCTTGGCTGTGACCACCGACACAAGCTAAGGTCCTTATTGAGCCTTCAGAAGTCGTGCAGCAAACGATACTGATGACTCAATGGTGGGCAGAGGAGAGGTGCATAAAATGCAAGCTCCATAGGCCATTACTGTGGAGCTGCAATGAGCACCTACAGTACAGGAAGCATCTGTACAGCACACTTACCAGCTGGCATTTTGAAATCGGATAGAAGCACATGCATAGAGTTCAGGAGATGTTTTGGCATGCTCTGAATCTTATCTTTGCAGCTACTTTCAGTCCCTTTCCAGCAGACTTCATCCCTGGGATTGTCTACTTGTGCTGCCCAGACCCCTCTGCACACATCCCCCCAGGCTCCATCCAACAAATTTCCAGCATAGAAAAGGACCTTCTTGTTATAGCCAAACCCCGCTCCAAATATAATGTGAAACTTTTATTGTGATTAAAATTGTTGGGGTACTTCATGCACATTTTGGGGGCTAAAACTACCTACCTACCTACCTACCTACCTATACTCACGGATAACTTTCTGCGGCTACGAACGGAAAGCTATGGAGGCAAAGCGCACACAAGTAAGAGCGCTTCCGCATCACGTTAGTTCAGGCTGGGGAAGAGAAACACCTTATTAGCAACAGTTAAATAATACAGAACACACCACTGAGTGCAAAATTTTACTAATTTTGCGACTTTTCCCTACCGCATCTGGGAAAACGCAAAAGCGTCACACGTGGAAGCTGCATCGATTCAGCGTCTGTTTCGAGCAACCAAAATCAGTGTCAAACGCTGCCGGACTACTTGGCACGGTAACACATGTGCAGCAGCCATGCACCCATAGCTTTCCCTTCATAGCCACAAAAAGTTGTCCACGAGTATACCTACCTACCTTCCTATACATACCTACACATACGTACACCTACCCATAAACACCCACCCGCCTGCCCACCTATGTCTCTAATCAATTTGCCGCCAACCTGGGTCAGGTGGCAGTCCATGGTCAAATGATTAAAGCATCAGGCTGCTGTGCTGAGAGAACAGGATTTGAAACCCACCATCAGACCAACTCGGGTCAGTCGGTATGTGGCACGTGTACCTATGTGCCATTTTTTAACAAATCTCTTTCACACCGACATGCAGAACTTGGTATGTGGCATTGGGTATGTACCACTCTTCAGTGAATCTCCGACTTGGAGCACTCGATATGTGCCACTGGGTATGCGCCGCTTTTAAATGATGACAACTTGGGTATGTGCCAGTATGCATGTGTCATCTTGAGTGAACGCCTACTTGGGTCACTGGTTATGTTCCACTGGGTATGCACCACTGGGTATGCGCCACTCTTCATCAATGATGATACCAACTTGGGTGCCACTCTTCAACTCTTTGACGTCAACCTGGGTAACTATGTGCCACTAAGTATGTGACGCTCTTCAATAAAATTTATCTACTGCTTGGGTGGAATACAACCCATGTCATACATATTCAGGCAAACTTGTCTGAACGTATACTGACACAAGCGCCATGTATGGACTTCATGGCGGTGCCGCTGAGTGACACACTGTGTTCAGTGGGAAAGGAGATGAATCCGGCTACATACATGACTCATACATAATGTGTCGCTGCGGCGACAATACAGTGTGTCGTTACATTGCTTCAATACTAAGTGTATTAACGTTGACATTCATCATTGGACGGGTTCTGAAGGAATTTTTTTTCCTATGTAGTGACAAATACGGGCGCCAGCAGAAGACGAAGAAGACGCGTCTTGTTCTTCGTCTTCTGCTGGCACCCGTATTTGTCCCTACAATCACTATAACTTTGCTCTTCAAGATGTGGTGCACTTAAAGGGCCCCTCACCAGGTCTGGCCATTTTGAGCTGACAAGCGCAGTGCATACAACGTGCACTAACGATCGTGTCTGCTAAGTATTACATCCCTACGCACCGCGATGAACTGAAATTTCAAACCAAACGCTGTTTGTTCTTCTCCTCTGTGGCGTTGCGCTCCCAACTGGAGAGTGACGTATATATTGCAAGTGAGCTAAGAACATCGCCGTGCTGCAACGTCAATTAGTGACCCGTGACTTTGTGAATTATTTGAGCCAACATTAGTTATTTGTTTAATCTGTTACTTCAATAGACGAATTAAAGCTTAGAGAAATAATAAAACACACATACTGAATGTCTGCGTGTTTTTGTTTTACTTTGTACAGCAGCAAGAGAGATGTACTTCCATTTCGTCTGCTTGTTACCACGTCGTGCAGTCGCACAAGCAGACAATGAAATTTTCATTTTCTTCCGTGTTCCAGCGCACGATCATGCTCTGTGATCTGCTTGTGCCTGCCTCAGTGTTCGTGTAGCACAGACTTATGCTGCTAAACAGGTGTTCTTCTGCACAGCGCGCAAAATCAAGCGTGGCGCGAAACGAGACAAACACAACAGCTCGCGTGCAACACCGTCAGCGGAAGTGCAACGCACAGCAAGAAAGCAAGGGGGGGCAAGAAAGAAAGAAAAAGAAAAGAAGGAGGAGGGGCATGTGACACATACGTCACGCGATCCTCGAGCTCCGATATGGAAGAACAGAGGGAAGGAATTATGCTTGCGGAGGCAAGACAGGGCAAGTGGAGAGAGTGTCTATGTAGGCAGTGAAGCTCGCCTCCTTAAATCATGGGTTCACGGCACCGAAATATTTCCATCTCAGCTACTAATGAACCCAATTTGAAAAATTTTTCCGGTAGAACGTTCCCTAGAGGACATGTAACTTCCAGCGTATAACCGAAATTTTCTATGTGGCTTGTTGAGGGGCCCTTTAACGAATATGCTTCACAGTAAAGCCAATTTTTTCATGGAGAGCTTGAGTCTGAACAGAAAGACTATAACTCGACACAAGGAATGGAGATGAGGTCTATTGTAAATGATATCAAGCTGTAGGTGGCAGCACCGTCACTACGCTAATGTGGATAAGCGTTCAGCAGCACGGACTGAAATGTACACTGCAGCATTTTCTTGCTGCTAATTTCAGCAAATTGTTATAAAACGTGGTGACTGCGGATAACTGATAATGATAATATATTTACTTCTTGTTCCACATCTTTGCATGAAAGAGACGCAAACTGTCATTAAACGAGAAAGGCACCAAGCCACACAGTCTGTCCTGGCACTGTTACGTTCGGCGACCAACGGGGGCAGCGATCTTGGAAGCATCTCCTGATTGCCTGCGACTAATCGCTTCGGGAGGCTGAAAAGTCGTCCCGCCGGGGAAAGATCAGCGGTGACACCATGTCTCTACACCTTACAAAGAGTACGTGTCTCGACACTATAGGAAGAGGAGACTCTTGGAAAAGTAGACATGTTCTCACGGCCGCTCGACAGACCAGCTGGCCCATTCCAAGAACAGAGGCATCAGTTCAAGTCAGGCGCAATGCCACCTGTCTACGAGTAGTGTCCCCTCCTTTATGTGGGGGAGTGAGCAGTGTGGGCCCGAGGACACTTCTCCGAATGTGGTCGGGAATCGACGGCACCGGGGGATTATGCGCACCCTCGCCCACAAGCCGGACCATCGGTGACTCGACGTTCCGATTGGAGGATGGTGGGACCGCAGCTTGGACAGAGGGGTTTTAAGAGAACTTTGGGGGCCATCGAGAGTGCTCTCCCATCTGCCCAGAGATGTACGCAGTGCTTCAATCTAGTATGCTTCGATCCAGTCATGTTAGACTGAGGAGACTTATCGTTCTCCTACTTCCCTTGTAAATAATGTAAATAAACCCTGTACTCTTCGTTCTCGATGAGAACTTGCTCCTCCCTTCAACAACGTCCTCAGCGTCAGCGTGGATGAGTCGGACGACGGCATGGGCCAGCTACCACTTTAGATATGCCCGACTCCAACTCTTACAACTACTGGCGAGGCCACGATCCCAACTCCAACAGCACCTCTTAGGTGCTTTTTGTGCGTCCTTGCCTTGTATTCTGCCCAATCTGTTTGATATTGCTGTTGCACAACACAAATAATGCAGCATTTTCTACTAATGTTTAGGCTTGTGATAATATATTAATTTTTTTGCTTCCAAGTGAAATCGAAGCAATTGTAATTAGTGTTAAATAATTTTGAAGCGAATAGTTCGAATGGTTGCAAGATTTTCATAAAACCTTGACATAAAAGCCACATGTTGACAAACCTAAGAAAATAGTTGATTTTTAGTTTGCAAAAAAGGAAACAGGTTCATCTGCTGGAATAGGTTTATTTTTAAAGTGGCGTTATTCAGGTATTTTCATGCAAAAATGCAAGTTCAACATTTCTTACAACCCCAGCTGCACAGGAAATTTGTTTACAGGCCCTTTCACCGTTGTGCTTCTGTCTACATAAAATTGTGTGGAGGTCGAGGCCGTGGAAGTGTTTCGCATTCGGCCGTCGCACATTGTCGCGATGCTGTGAAGTGCAATGTTAACTGCGTGATGCCAGCAGTTTATGCTTTGCTGTGCAAATTCAGCTTGATGCTTTCCACCTACACGTGAGCTGTAAGGGCCAATCACTAGGATCCATTGCGAATTTGGTTATAACACTGAAAGCCGCAGAACGCCATCTAAGGAACACTTTACCAAACTAATTTTTCAGATCGGTTAATTATTGGAGGAGATAGAAAAAAATGTCGCAGTTTCGCCTGAAAGGCGAAGCATCAATTGCGATAGCAAATTAGTACAGAGCTATTCGGAGTAGGGATAGTAGCTTTATCGGCTGCATAAACTTGGACACATTCGCTTACTAACTGAATTAACAAGCGTGGTGTCGGCGCGACAAGCTAACATGAATAGATCACACTCAATGACCGCAGACAACGACTGTCAAAACACTGGTAGCAAGATCAGCCGCCGCAGCGAGCGAAGGTTCGTGCGGTCTATCGCTTCAATGGAAACTGAGCGGCGAATGCACAGCACATACAAAGGTCAGAGCCGTGTGGAGATCGCTTTTAAGAGACGGTGCGGGCGACCACCACAGCAGGGCAAAGTACAAGCGCATTTGTTGGCAGAGTAGAAAATGCCTCCCCCCCCCCCCCCCCCCAGTCCCGCGCTGCCTTCTCGCATTCTTACTTTCACGTGGGAGGATTGAGTGACCAGTTCCCCTTGCGCCCGGTTGCAAGATACACATTTGGTGCCACAGCACAGCGTCACCCCGAATCCTTCCCTCCCATACCCTCACGGCCTTTTGCGCGTTTGCTTTCCGCCGTGCGTTCACTCTCCGTGATATCGCGCGGCCCCCGCGTGCTTTCACTCGCGCATACGGCGCGCGGCGACGATTTTATCGCCCTTAAACTTTATACAGAATTTTAAGGCGCCGACGGCAGAAATCCAGTTGAAGTGTCCATAATCGCAATAAAATGAACAGTCCTGTTACCATGCCACCAGGACTCCCGCGTCACTGCCAACAGAGACACTCCCTTCCTCTGCCTCGACATAGAATTCCCAAGCAGTGTGCCTTCTGTGCCTACTGTCAAGCCGAAGTCAAGGGACATACCGTAGTATCAAGGCCCCTTTCTTTTCTGCGGCGGTGTGCCTTCTGCATTGAATGATTAGTCAAGGCGAGTGACAAAACGTGCACTGCCAAGAGGCATTTGTGCGTCTTACCTCAACTCTCTGGCTGAGAGTGAAATTCCTCGAGAGGAAGGACACACATTATTTGGTTTGAAATTTGAAGCAGTGTGGCTCATGCTGCCGTGAAGCGACGTTTAGGGCTAAGTTCTCCACCATCAGCATTTGTAAAGAGGTGAGAAACAGAGCAGCTGGCTAAAGATATGACATGGATGATTTGTGCATCCATGAATAGAGACTGTTTTTACCAAGATTCAGGTGTTGTACACAGCTATTTCTGTGGTTTATATGTGCGACTTTCGCTTTCCTTTCATGACCGACAACCACAGTACTAAAGTGCCACAATTCACTCCGGATGCAAAATTATTTCTTCGAAGTGGAATCAGAACCACACAATAAATGGATGCCTGAGGCACAGATAAGGCAGGTTGTGTTGCTACTAAGTCGTAGTCACACAATTATACGCTGAAGATAAAGTGTATCCTGCAATATAATACGATTCTTTAATATACTTTTTTTATTTTGTCTACTGCTGACTGGTTTTCCTGCCACATCATGTTTCGTGGTATCCCAAAGATTGTAATATTACTAACACATCACAACAAAATAGCGCAGTGCATTGGTGACAACATGTTGCAACGATGCCAAATGCTTTTTGTTATGTGCCTGAAACACAAAGAGGCAACAAACATGAAATGATTGTGGTGACTGCAGGGCATGATGATCACATATTGCCCAGTCAACAAGTGCCAGTCACTGATCTTTTTGCAGCGTAAAGACTACAGTGCAAGGCCAAATTCTTCTGTGTATCCTCAAAAATTGCATTCCGGCATTTACGACTGCACTACAACCACGAAACAATCTTTGGAGAATATGCATGCCGTACACACACACGTAAACATGTAGTGGCAGCCTCTATCTACTGTAGTGGCTAGCAGACAAAGCAACACAACATCTGCACTAGACGTGGTTCAGCCAGTGTCCACCAGGTAGTGGCAACTGTGCTCAATCTTGATGCCAATAGCACTAAGGGGTCGAAAAGTGCAAAAAGAAGCCTGTGTTGGAACTTGAGGTCTGATTGCCCAATCACTACAGTGCAATGTGCATCAACAATGGCTCATTCTGCAGACACAGGTGCACACATCTGGCTCTTCTATGTAGCATTTTGTGAACCTGACAGAAATGTTTAACACGGCACGATTGGCCATGTGCACTCACTTGGGCACATAAGCAGCTGGTCCTGTGCTGGTGCACAGTATTGAATTGCGCAGTGCTATCAAGCCCATGGATACTAGTGATCATGCACAGTGTTATCAATCCCATGCATATGGCTGCATTACGAGGCCTTAGCTCACATTATAATTGTAATATTACAGCAGACTCATTAAATAAAACCTCAAGAGACCAGATAAATATGTTCCTATTAACAGGAATTCCATTTAATGAGCAAGTGCAGGGGTGCAGCACGGTATGCAATGCACCGCCTTAACACTGTTATAAATATTAGGCATCAAGAAGTGAAAGACCCGCCGTGGTGGCTTAGCAGCCATTTAAGAAGTTTCATTGTACTGAGATTCTACTGTACTCTTTTTTTCAAGGATGTCCGATGTGCACCCTCATGCTGCATTCATGGTCATGTGATATACAAGGAAATTTAGTCATGTTGCAAAAGGAAGTTTCTGCCATTAATATATTCTAGTTATCCTGTAAACATTTTAAAAACTGGAAATGTGTTGAAAAATTGTATAAAATTATGTGACTTATAACCAGCAAATGGATGCTGCAGGAAAAGGACAGATATGCCCAGACAACAAGAAGATGGAAAGCTTGCTGCAAATGCCGACAGTAAGGAAAAGCACTCACCTCAAGCTTGCACATGAGCTTCTGTGCGACGTCATAATCTGCAGGGAAAATAAAAAGCAGAGCAATGTGCCACGTTGTGAGAAGATAGCCATGCAAGCAGCAGGGTGACAATGTGCCGAAACTGAACAGCGCAGGTACAGTATCCTCGGTGAGCATGTAGGGAGGCACAGGCCAGGTGCTCACTTTGCCATGCGAGATCATCAGCTTCTCTGGCAGACATAATGCGTGCAAAACAATTTTCATCACTCCTGCCATAACAACATGCCAGTCTCTGGCAACATCAAGACAGTCACAGTGCACCTGCATGCAAGCACAGAACAGCACTGTCTCTAAGACTAAAGGGTGCGCTAGGTCGATAGCTGTTCTTGGATGAAGACTACCATATTTTAACATGTATAACCCGCATCAAAAATTCAAAATATTTACCATTAAGGCCACAGTGCGGATTATATGCAAATTTTGTCTTAAAATGTGACTTCAAGGCAAGGTTTTCCGCCATTCAAAGTTGTTTAAAGGGAACCCCACACTTTCTTCACCCCTGCATGTTGAAGTTCCCCTCTCTCCATGGTCTCCCATTCACTCCCTCTAGGGATCACTATTTTGTGTTTCGTAGCTAGCAAATGGTGCACATGGCGCCAGCAAACTAGAACTCTGATCACGATGAGCTGTGCTCAACAACCGTCCTAGCACAGCAGAAGCTGTAGATAAAGCTTTCACACGACAGAGCAAATCACTATTCGAGCTTTCGGATTTGAGCATTCAGATTTGAGCTTACGGATGATCACGTGACCATACGTATGTCACATGTTCCTGCAGTGCTCCCTTGGTCTGCGCGAAGCACTTCGCAATACAGCGGTCAGTCAAATCACCGTTGGGATTTCAGCTCAGTTGCATTTGCTCCGTCGCCGTTGCCCATGCGAGGGCTGCTCCATCCACGCTTTCATCCTCTGTTGTGTGAATGCTAGCTGCGAAGTGATCCCGATTCACGTCCCATGTCGTGCAACTGATTCGTCCGCGATAACATCTAGCTTTATCAGCTAGCTTTATCAGCGAGGGGACAGAGCCGCTGGCCAAAGATAGACGTGGATGAGTCTCGATCCATGAACAGAGCCTGTTTTTGCAAAGACTTGAGCGCTTTAGTAGAGTGACCTAGAATTGGAGAGTGCCCGGAACGAGCTTCCAAAAGTGAAGCCAAACGACCGTAACGCCACTTGGGACGCTGCGATCGGTAGCACACACCCCGCCGTGGCTCAGAGGTAGAATGTCTGCTTCCCACGCAAAAAACCGGGTTTCAAATCTCGGCAAGAGACAATGTTTTTCCCTTTGGTTTACCACTTCATGCGTTGATTTTTTTATTCTTTATACTGCTGCTTAACACTTGCTTCCCTTGCTATGCAATGCAACAAAAAGTCAAGCAGAAGCTGAAGGAATAATAACAAAATAACAATGTTTTGCAGTGAACGATAATGTTTGCAGCGCCACCTCACGGGAATCAACAAAACTATTCCAACTAAAGCATGGCCTCCGAGAACTGCACACATACGAAACCCAGCCTACGCCTGCTTCACAGGCTCCACTGTGCGCTCAAGGCTCATTCACACTAGGCCGACACGGCACCGATTTTGGTCAGCCAACTTGGCGACAGCAGTCTACATGACGGAAAACGCTGTGGCCAACAGTTTAAAGGAAGGATAACGCTGTCGCCTACAGTCGTATGACCAAAATCAGTGCCGTGTTGGCCTAGTGTGAATGAGCCTTGAGCGCACAGCGGAGCCAGTCAAGCAGGCGTCGGCTGGGTTTCGTATGCGTGCAGTTCTCAGAGGCCATGCTTTAGTTGGAATAGTTTTGTTGATTCCCGTGAGGGGGCGCTGCAAACATTATCGTTCACTGCAAAACATTGTTATTTTGTTATTATTCCTTCAGCTTCTGCTTGACTTTGTTGCATTGCATAGCAATGGAAGCAAGTGTTAAGCAGCAGTATAAAGAATAAAAAAAGCAACGCATGAAGTGGTAAAAAAAAAAACAGGGAAAAACATTGTCTCTTGCCGAGATTCGAACCCCAGTTTTTTGCGTGGGGAAGCAGACATTCCACCTCTGAGCCACGGCGGGGTGTGTGCTACCGATCGCAGCGTCCCAAGCGGCATTACGGTCGTTTGGCTTCACTTTCAATGCATTGAAAGTGCAGCCGTTCCGGGGACTCTCATGTTCTAGTACACTCTAGCTGTAGTAAGCAGTTATTTCCGCAGGTTATATGTGCAGATTTCTTTTTCTTTCTGGACTGTTGTAACTGGGGGATGCAGGTTATATGCAGAAAAATATGGTTATGACATCTCTGAGCATGAATTAAAGCTCATATATTGACAGCAACTCTGCAGACTTGTGTGCTCAAGGTACATACAAACCATGCCAGTGCACATGCTCAGGAACATGCATTCTTTATTACCACACCTTGCCTCTAGATATACAAGGCTGCACCAGAAACATCACACCCTGAAGCAGACTTGCTTTGGTTAAAAGCACCTGTCGCTAAAATTCACGTGTATGTATCACACAGCTTCCTGTTCGCATGACAACATAAAATGGCAGAGCTTCTCAGTATCGAAAGATGGCCGATAACAAAACGTTTGCCAGTAGGAATGCTTTGGAAACACAAAAGCACGGCAAGCTCAAATCAACAATCCTATATGTGTAGTGTGACTGCAAGTACAACCTGTTCAAATCAACATTCAAAAGTATACAATGAAAAGGTCACTGGTGCATTAATCATGTCAACAGCAACCAAGAGGTGAGAAAAGCCAGGAAAATCAATGCTTCAGATATGCCCATTTCAGGTTCTTAGTGCAATAAAGCTCCAGCAAACGACTGCAGTGGCAGCCTGGGAAAGCGTGTGCTACTGCAGCTCTGCATCAAGCGACAGAGAGAGAGAGAGTAGGCAAACAGAGCCAAGCTGACCTAACTTGCCCAACACAGGAAGTCAATTTGGCCAACCAGTGGCAAGGGTGGTCAGGGCTCCTGTCCAAGCTCGCATCAGGCGCCTACGAGGGTTTTGACAATTGGATGGACGGTGGTACTGTCTAACCTCATTAAAATAAAATTGTATCCAACACAAACATGCCTTCATTATATCCGATGTTTGTTAAAGGCATGTATTCGTTACATGCTGATATCGACGAACCATTTTAGATTCACTTCACTAAAGTTAAACCTCGATATAACGAACTTCAATATAACTAAATTCTCGATATAATGAAGCATTTAACTTTTTATAACTTCTTGTCCATAGAACACCTTGTATTTTCAACCTCAATATAATGAAGTGTGTTTATACACAATTTCAATATAACAAAATTTCACTGCCACCGCGGGCAGTGGGGGGCAGGTTGGCGCACGTGTCCTTTTCTAGCATGGCCATAGGTGCGCATGGCTGTCAGTGTGGCTGAGCGCATACGCAGCCCATGCACCTCGTTTTAGGGCTCTGAGCATGTGACCACGAACAGTGCTCTGGCCACCAAGAAGCTCCGGAACTGTGCGCATTCGCTCGTTGAGATGATGGCAGACATTTCCTTGCCATCAGTATTTGTGCCTATGTTGGGGCACTGCAGGCCTGGCAGAAAAGCTGCAAGCTAGCTTCCTTGAATCAGCAGCACAACGCCTGCAATGGCCTCAGTCTGGTCTCTCAGCTACAGCCTCTGTGCCACCCAAACCTCTCAGCAGTTATTGAGCAGATGCACCAGATGAAGGCAGGTGTCAGGTGCACTGGAGCACAATGAAATCGCCATAATGACACTGTGTGCTTCTCCCCATAGTTTACACCAAGTAAAGCAGAACAAGTTAGCACTTAACCTTCTGCAAACTAAAACCTGAGTGCATCACACCAAGTGAGAAGCATTGGGGCAGCCAAGGCCATTTCTCAGCACCCGTTACAGCATACCGGACCACACACTGTCAAGGAAGGATGAAACTGCAGAGCAGGAAAAGCGCTTACAAATTTGACGGATTCAGCATCTACCTCTATGTTCGTCAGGTCAGCATAGCCCACTGCAAAGAAAATGAAGTAAAACACAGCTCTGAGAGTCACCACTTCACTGATTCTATCAGCAACTGGCCAAGTTTCTAATGACATGCATGACAAGAAAAATATTTCAGCAGTGAAAGAACCAAAAAAGTACTGGTAAGAACTAGCTGCATCAAAAGTTTTGCATCTAAGGAAAACTCCAGTACCATGACAGTTGCCCAACAAGGAAAGAGACCTGTATCTTAATTTATAAAACAGGCAGCTCTTGAATCAAATATTTCTTTTCAGACTACCTCTGTTTTGTAGATTTGTACTGTTAAATTACACAAACATGCACTGTTTTTACATATAGACATGCTTCTTTCAAATTTATTGTTTGCCTTTGCTCACAAACTGTTAAGCAAGTATCATAAATTCACAATATATTTTGCCTAGACGTACGAGGTCTGTCTCAAAAGTTTGTATAGCACATATCTTAAAAACTCATTTTTAGAAACAAACCTTTAGATACTCAATGTCGTCACCTTCAATATACTCTCTATTAGACGCAATGCACTGGTTCAAGCTCTTCCACTGCTGGAAGCACCCTTGGAAATTCCACCTCCACAGCAGCAATTGGCAGTTTGGAAACAAACATTGTAGGGTAATAATTGTGGTACACAGATACGTGTTTGAGCACAGTGGTGGAACTGCATGCCAAAAACTCGCACACTATAAATTAAAAGTGTGCAGGGGCATTGTTGTGGTGCAGAATCCAGCACCCCTCTTTTGATGAATGCAGAAAGTTATGCTAACACAGAACGTAGCAAGCTGCACTAACAGTTTAACCTTCAGCTATGAATTCATGAGAATTAAGGAACATGACCAGCATGACTAATTTTGCTTTGCTCTTCTGCACTTCCTTGGCTAATCTTCTTTCACTTCTTGTTCTGCAACTTCAGCTTGATGTCACTTTCATAAATTCAAGATTCGTTGCCAGTGGCAGCTGTTTGTAAGGATGCATTGCTTTTGTTTTCCAAACACAGCAAAATTATTTTTGGCGACACCTTTTTAATTTGCAAAGTTTTTATTGGAGTCTTGTGAATAGACCAAAACCAAATGCTTCTGATTTGGCAGTCACTGAACATGAGAGAAGGTCCACAATCAATGTTTATATCTTCATGCAAGAAGGAGGGGCCCTGACCTTGTATCAACATTGCCATCCCCACAGTCTTCCAGAAAATGCTGGACCCACTTGAAGACAGTTCTTTCATTTAGAGCATGGGTTCTCAAAAGCGAACCCAGGGGTTCCGCAAGCCACTGATAAATATTCCCTGGTTCCGCGCTCGCCAAGTCCGTATCCCCATAGACATCAACGCTTCGTGCCTAATTGTGCCTTTAAAGCCTTTATTGTTGCATTTGGCGACTGGCCACGTGCCTTCATAATTGTGCAGTTGCCACCCATGATCGCGTCAACACCTACCACGGTTTCGTCTGCAGCGGTTGCGGCAAACAGTAGTTTCGTTTTGACTCAGTACAAGCGTCGGCCGCGTGCCTTCAATATGCGTAGTCACCATCCATGATCACGGCGATAGCGACCGCGGCTTCGTCCGTAGTTGTTGCAGCAAACGATAGTTTTATTTTGTCTTGGTGCGTGCGTTGGCCGCCTGCCATCAGAACTACAAGGTCACCGTCAATAGCGGCCACAGTTTCATACCGCACTGGTTGCGGCAATCAGTAGTTTTGCTTTGACTCAGTGCAGAAATGTCAAGGATTAAGTGCACCGTCTAGAATTCGTTGGCGACCAGCTCAATGGCTAAAAAATGTCAAGCAGAAACTTCTCTGGGAGTTCTCTACGTATGTGTAAGCATTGTGCCACTTGCTCATCTCCACGCAGCCTGCTGGTGTCATTATCAGTGTTAAGACACTTGATCCGACCAGTACAAACGACAGGGCTGCGGTGACATGAACTGGTGCGGACAGAGGCGCTAGGTGCATTGATAACGCAAGCAAAGTACTGCAGGTGGGGGCGGGGCGTTATGTGCGCTGATGACGTTCCGATCATCATAAGTCGTTATCACTCTTTAGATCCTTGTCCACATGTGCCGAACTATTATGAACTTTGATCAATAGACTCCGGCGTCGGCACGAACCGATCAAACATACTCTGGCACGGCCGTGCGGACCGTATCTTGAAAGCAATCTTCGAAGCAGACAGACAGTGCCGACTGCTGCTAACTTGGCACGTGTTTTGGCCGCTTCGCTTGCTCTGAAGCGCCAGGCAGCCCGAAGGTAACGTCTCTCGCTGCTACGGGCTCTATCTTGAAAGCGATCGTCTAACGCGTGAGATGGATGAACAGATTGACGCACGAACAGTTTTCTCGTTGGGTAAGCATAGAAATGCTTACGCATTTAAAAATAATGTATGTGCGCGCGGTAGTGAAAAGCGTGCCTCAGATGAAGACGCGCGTTGCAAAGGAACTCGCAAGGCCTTCGCCGCTGCGAGCGCTAATCAGATACGAGACGACAAAAATTGCGGTTTCCGCACTGCTTTTGTGCAAAATAGAAAGAGGATTTGCGGATTCATTCAGTAAATAAAAGGCCGTTGACGTAGTAGGCATTTGTTATTTTCTTTATACCCGTGGTAATTCGACATTCGGTTTATTTGGTCATTTTTTTTTTTTCAGTCCCATGAAATCACAATAAACAAGGTTTTTCAGTACGCAAAGTAGAGCCGGCACTAATTCCAATTCTTATTATAACCAATTGTAAGTCCCCCTGTGCGATATGCTCTGAAAATGTAAGAAGAATGAGTTTTCAGTGCGATATATATCACACAGGGAAACTTCTGACTTTTCATCACAAGAGGTCTTAGAATTAGTGCCGGCTCTACTTTGCATAGTGTAAAACCTCGTTAATTTGGATTTCACGGGACCAAAAGAAAAATGGCCGAATTAACCGAGTTTTTAGGTGTAACGAAGTATATAAGTTCGTTTTCGTGGTGTGCCTTGGTCCTGCCTTGGTAGCGATGCTATCTTGTGTCTTGGGTCACGACGATTGCACCCAGTTTGCACCACATGGGTTGCAAGTCACCATCAAAATAGCCTGTGCACCCTCATCGTTGCCCCAAACATGTTTCACGCTACGCCTAGCATCTTTACTGGAAGGATGGTTCCTTGGCACTTGATGAAGCTTAGCAGGGTTCCCTGGGGCCAACATGCTTGAGAACCCCTGATCTAGAGCACTCTCTCCATAGGCCTGTTGCGAGATTTGATAAATTTCTGCTCCATTCTTACCAAATTTCACAAGAAACTTGCTACTGGCCCTTTGTTCCATTTGTTGGCAGATCTACATTACAACAAGGGCCAGAAATAGGTTGCACAAAACTTGCTTGTATACAATTATAGCAGCTTGTTATTCAGCAGTCCAGCTTGCACTAGAGGTCAACAAAGTCCTCTTTGGTGCATAAAGCAAGAAATCAGTGCCACCACACACACCCTCTCCCACTTCTTTGCAGACTCACTGTGTTGCACATTTGGGAAAGACCTCATAAGTTGTCAATTAATATGCTTCACTGATGTGGATGCTGGCACTGAACTGACTGCCAAAAAGATACCAGAGAAAACGAAATTTCTTTAAAGGCAAGCAGTGTACAATACTGACTGGCCAGAGCTTCAGAACACAGCATTGCAAACGTGACCTGAGGTGTGCTAAGAAGCCCTATCATGCACTTGCCTTCTCCCTCGTGGTTCCGGACAAGCCACTTGCCCGGGGGATTGTTCTCAAATCGGAGGACGTACACAGGCTCGCCACGGTGCAGCGGTAGGTCAAGATTTTTTGTGCCACCACTGCTGCTAGTCCGTGCACGGCCAGCATCCAGAGGCCGCAGCTGCTCCCAGCCACTAGGAAGCTGCACAGCATCAACATGCCGTCCTTTTGACGTGTGGTCAAATTGGCTGTTATTGCAATCTGTTTGTAAACAGATAGCAATAGCAACCAGTAATAACCAACCAGGAAGAGTATGTAACAATGAGACGTACGTGCTATTCCTGACTGGAAAGTGCCAAGCACACAGCATTAAAGAAAGGAAATGCACACAAGACTCAATGCAATCATTGTTGTGGGATTAGATCATTGTTGTAGGACGACAGTGTTGCAGTGATAGGAAACATTATCTTAGGTGCAGCATTTGTGTTTGTCTATGCAGTACACAGAACAAAAAGCGAGATGTGTTTGCTGGCAGCATTGTTGTGCACCACTGTTCGTAGCCAGTGAGAAGGTTTGCAGTGTCACCGTCTCACTGGCATATTGCATAGTGGCACAACTGTTGATGCGTTGGAGAGCCACATGCGTAGTGTTATCTTGGCACTGCGGTGCGGGTAGAATAGTGAGCAAAGGTGCATGAATGGAGAAGTATGAAACATTTAGTGTTTCAATTACCCTTGCAAAAGCGTGGTCGATTACACCAACAGTTCTAGCACTGGGTAATGGTGTGTTTGAGTCACAAGATGCGCACCAAGGACTTCTTCCATACACGCTGGCAGCCAGCAGCTTTTGGGTTTCCTCACATCGATGTTGAATCCTCAGGGAACACCAACGTTGGGGCATAACGTCATCAAGCAACACAAGAATGTCTTCGAAGCATGGTTTGGAATGCTGGCTTGTAAACACGAAGAGGAGCAGCAGCGGCATTTTGTCATGGCTGTTGTCATAGGCGAGGATCACTACCCAGGTGTGTACTCAACGAACCTGCGTGCAAGAAAGTGTAATTTGTTTTTGTGTCATCAATGCACATCACCGCATTCACTCGTGTTCCAAACCATGTTTCGAAGACATTCTTGTGTTGCTTGACGCTTCTTCGGAGCCTCCGTCATCTCCGCAGTGAGTGCATGGTTCCGCGACATTTTGTGTACGAACTCACAAAACTAGTGCAGAATGCGGTGAAGCAACGAATGCCCAATGTTGTGTCGCGGTGTATCAGTTTCGGTTTTGCTTCTGCTCGTGCCAGCACGTTCATCTGGCCACCTTGTGTAACACCTACGTTGCTGTGACATCACTCTTCTGTATAGTATAATAAAGGACCACGTGGCTGGCCAAGAGTCGCACCACAAACCTAGTAAGTGTCCAGTTTGTTGCTTTCGGCCCGTGCTCCGCACTTTGCAACTTCTCTTTGTTCGGGTAGCCCAACAGTCTCCTGTCACCTGGCCATGCCAGCGCTCACGTCATCTTCCTGATACCACACCTGACATTTGTATGAATGCGCTTCTTCGTCTTATTATTAATATTAATATTATTATTATTATTATTATTATTATTATTGGGTCTAATGTACCAAAACCACGATCTGATTACGAGTCACACAGTACTGGGGGACTCGGGATTAATTTTGACCACTTGGGGATCTTTAACGTGCCCCAATGCACAGGACAAAGGCGTTCTTGCATTTCGCCCCCATCGAAATGCGACCGCCGCTGCCAGGATTTGATCCCACGACCTCGTGCTTAGCAGCGCAACACCATCGCTGCTAAGCCACCATGGAGGATGAATGCTGTTCAGCAAGCTAGTGCCACCCAGCGGCACATCTGAAAGAGCACTCTCAGTTTCCAGTGAATCTGTCTCTGGTGTTGGTTTGTGAAATGCACCAAGAGTGGCTCCAGCTGTCTCCTATGTTCTTTAACCTATTAACCCCCAAAATAGTTCTGGAAAAACGCACCAAAACGCACCATGAATTTTTTTATGTCATTCTGGTTGTGAAAATATATTACTTGAACCTCAATACATGATTACATGTTTTTCCCGGACTTCAACTGCCCTCTAGTGTTGAAAATTGAACTCAAAGCCAATTACCGACTGTAACTCGTCTTTGGCAGTGGGAGCAGCACAACATCAAGCTGAACAAGTGTGACTTGTAATTAGCGATATTGGTAAAACCTCCCATGATGAGTACAGCTAAGGATTGGGGTTTTAAAGTTTAATGCAGCTTTGCGTCTCCACATCCTGCGTCTGCATGGACAAACTTGCACACTATTTATTTTTCAAAAAATAGCATAAACCTACTGTACCGTACTTTGAATTTACATTTTTCGAGTTTGTCCATAACTGTCGCAATGTCCTGTAGTGGCAAAATTTGATACCACATGTGGAGATGGGTTAGCACAGGGCTTACCCTATGAGCAACGGTGAGGAAAGGGCACAACGCTCCTCCACTCCGCAACGCACAAAGGCACTACTGCAGGGTTCGTCGATTCTCCAACACGGCGCAGAGAAGGCTCCGGAGTCAGATCGCCAACAAACACAGGTTTATTCACTCAAGATACAGCACCGTGCGACAGCCACGGCGCTTACGGGCCAAGGCTCACCGCAAGACCAATCAAGTACGCGCGCCCGCTGCGCTAAGGCTAACCGGGTAGCGGTCCGCCAAGCGCGAGAACGAGGAGTCACGAGAACAAAGGTCTCATGTAACCACCTCGCTTCTGGCCTGTGAGCATCTGCCACGGCAAGGAAGCGCTCAGCGGACGAGAGCTCGGGTGGAGAGGGTGCCCGGGGGGCCGCCACTCGAGAGGCCAATCAGAGCGCGTCTCGGTGGCGTGTTCTCGCGGGGCAAGTCCAATCCTGGGGGGAGAGGCACGGTTTTTGTGGGAAAGTAGGTCCGGTGCACTAGCCATGTCCGCCATGTTGCCATTATGGCGGCGGTTCCCAGAGATTGAGCTAAGGGCCACGCGCGAGCTGGGGGACGAGGCGCAGGAAGGCACCTCGATCCCCACATTCCCCCCTCTTAAAGACAGAGGCCAGCCTCCAAAGGTCGCTGACCGAGGTCAAGGTTGACTCAGCCAAAGAGGCCTAAGTCAACGAGGCAAAGTCTAAGACGGCGTCGTCGTCTTCATCAGGACCAGGTCAGAGAGAAGGGGCCAAAGCAGTTCGAAAAGGCGAAAACATCGCTTCTCTTGATGCGGAGCCAGGGGCTTGCATTGGCCACCTAAGTTTCGCACACAGGAAGGGCTCACTGCCAGGAGGGAAGGTCGGCATCCCAGGAAGGATGGGGCTGGGCAGCAGCATGGTTCAGCCAGCAACGCTTGAGGTCCGCCAAACAGGAGCTGCCAGGAACGCACGCGGCGTGGCTGCCATTTTGGCGCAGCAGCCACCACGGAGGTCACAGGGCCCTCCGGATTGCGCGCTAGCAGGAACAGCAAGCCAGGATGACCGGCAACCAAGGCAGAAGGAGGCAAGGCTGCTCGAGTTCGGGGTCTCCAAAGCGGAAGTCAGTCATGGCAGAAGGACCAGGAGCAGCAGGCCTTGAGGTCAGCAGCAGACTGGCATGGTAGGACCCGGGACAGCTGGCTTCGTGGTCAGCAAGACTGGAGGCACAGTGGAGCCAGGTGCAGGGAGGAGACTGGACGACGCAAGGGAAAGGACAGGAAAGCCCTCCGGCATAGCCAGCGTGCCAAGAAAGTTGCCCGCCTGGTTGACTGCCCAAAAAGGGGCATTTGCGAGGCTGAGGCTTGGGCAACACATAAGAGGGTATACTAGGCCACATGGGCCTGGGACCGCTTCGATGTGCGTCCTAGCACGGTAGCTACATTTCTCCATTCATGGGCGTGGCTGGAAATAAAGTCCAGCTACTTGCTAGTGGGAGAAAGCTGACTAGGCGCATTAGAAGGCGGGTGAGCACGAGAGGGTATATTAGGCCAAAAGGACCTGTCATCGCTTGAACGTGCGCCCTCGCACCGTAGCTGTGTCTCTCCATTCACCGGCGTGGTAGGGAATAAAGTCCGGCTACCAGCTGGCGGGAGAAAGCCTGCCTAGGTGCGTTTCTACAGGTTGTACTGGTGGCGTGGCCTGGGGCCAGCCGTGTCACGCTTCGCCTTCGGTTCGTTGACCGTCTCCCCCTCTCCCCAGTCGTTGCTACGGGCAACGAAAGGTTTAAGGTCAGATACGTGAACTGGACCGCTGACTGGTCTCCCTTGGGAGTCAACCAGCTTGTATACCAGAGGGGACATTTTGGTCTCCACTCAGTATGGGCCCAACCATTTGGCCGACAGGGAGGCAGAGATGCCTTTAGCGACGTCACTCAAAACATGGTTGCGTCTGAGGACGAGGTCGCCGACACCGTAGCGCTCGTCCCGATGTGACTGGTCGTATTGGGCCTTTTGTCCAGCTCGTGCTTTTGCCAGGTTGGAATGGGCCAGGTCAAGGGCCGCCTCCATCCGTGAGCGCAGTTCCGCCGCGTAGCCAGAAAGGCCAGCTTTCCTGGCGCACGCCCCGCTGCCGGGCTGCAGAACGCAGTCCATGGGGTTTGGCAGCTCTCTCCCGAAGTTGAGGAAAGCGGGCGTGTACCCAGTTGAACGGTTCACAGTGGACCGCAAGGAGAAGCCTATCTCGTTAAGACAGACATCCCAATCCCTGTGTTGCTGGGCAAAGGCCGCGAGCAAGGGCTTGAGGTTCTGGTTAATCCACTCTGTCGGGTTGGCCTGTGGGTGATACGTGGCTTTCTTGCGATGCTTAATGCCAACGGCAGCGCACGCATCCACGAACACCGTGGCCGTGAAGTAGGACGCGTTGTCCGTTATCAGCTCCGCCGGAAAGCCTCGGTCAACTTGTCCCAGATTGCGCATGCCGTTAATTTCCGAAGGGGAAAAAGTTCAACCCATTTCGTAAAGTGATCTGTGACAGCCATGAGAAAAACGCAGCCTCGCCGGCTTCTGGGAAAGGGTCCCATAATGTCACAGGCCGCGACTTGCCCGGCTAGCTCAGTCGGTAGAGCATAAGACTCTTAATCTCAGGGTCGTGGGTTCGGGCCCCACATTGGACGCCAGTTATGTGGAGATGGGTTTGCACAGGGCTTACTCTACGAGCGACGGTCAGGAAAGGGCACGACGCTCCTCCCCTCCACAACGCAAAAAGGCGCTATGGCAGGGTTCGTCGACTCTCCGACACGGCGCAGAGAAGGCTCCGGAGTCAGATCGCCAACAAACACAGGTTTATTCACCCAAGATACAGCACAGTGCGACAGTCACGGTGCTTACGGGCCAAGGCTCACCGCAAGACCGATCCAAGTACGCGTGCCCACTGCGCTAGGGCTAACCGGGTAGCAGTCCGCCAAGTGCGAGAACAAAGGTCTCATGTAACCACCTCGCTGCTGGCCTGTGAGCATCTGCCAAGGTGAGGAAGCGCTCAGAAGACGAGAGCTCGGGCGCAGAGGGTGCCCGGGGGCCGCCACTCGGGAGGCCAATCAGGGCGCGTCCTGGTGGCGTCCAATCCCGGGGGGTGAGGCACGGTTTGTGCGGGAAAGTAGGTCCGGCGCGCTAGCCATGTCCACCATGTTGCCATTACGGTGGCGGTTCCTGGAGATCGAGCTAAGCGCCACGCGCGAGCTGGGGGACAAGGCATGGGAAGGAACCTCGATCCCCACAAATGTGCTTCTGTCGCATTCATGTAAATGTGGCTCATAAGATGGTTTGTTTTTTTCTAAGCAACATGTCGTCCTGCTTTGACGTGTTGGTGCGTTTGTGAACGACACCCTGTCAGCTGTCAAGAGCGAAGATTAGTAAGGTTGATATTCACTTGTTTCACCACTGAATCAGTGGCCTACTGGGTTGAGCACCCGGCTATTGTGCTGGAAGACACTGGCTTGAATTATGCCACCGGAAACTTTTTTTTTCTTTTATTCAAGAAACGTCAAACCAGGCATGCTTGCTGACATCGCCTTTCCACTCTCCTGCACTCCTCTCATGTAGGTTCTACACACTCTTAACCACCCCCTAACGTGGTGCACAAGACAGCAGCAGCGGGAAAGTCAAAGGAAGAGGAAAAGAAAGCTTCACTTAAAAAAAATGCATCTAAAAACACGACCGATGAGCAGGAAGAAATGGTATTCACATTAGTTTCGGTAATTTACAACACACAGAATATTTTGCACACTGTAAATTAGGTGATCTAATCACATGTCCAGCGATCAACTGCTTCTGACTGGCATGTGTGTGGTGTTTGCTGGCACAGTGATAGATGCATGCTTACCCCAAATGCCTTGCACACACTGTCGCGCTTTTCTTTCCTGGGCAGGTTGTCCAGCACCTTCATCGGAGGTGGCAAGGCAGGTGCACTGTGGAAGCAAACTTCAGCTGCTTACATACACCTTCATTATGTTACATACAGACTAACGCTTACATAAACTGTTCCGCTGCGCTAACACAGCTAACAAGCAGCCTTAACTAGCTTAGACTATCGGTCGCTGAACAAATACTATTTGGCACACTACTATTTTGCAAGCTATTGCACACTGGGCTATGAATGAACAATCGCAAGTCGAAGAGTGATGAATTGGGCTAGTTGGTGTGCATTTATTTTCCTTGCACTGCGTACTGGCAGACAAGAACAGGGACGAAACGAACACCGGTTGTAAAGAGGACATGAAGCACTCCCCCATGTCACTTTGTGTCCTCTTTATAACCAGTGTTCATTCCATCCCTGTTAGTGTCTTCCAGTGCATAGCGCAAGGGAAATGAATCCCAAGTAGTTTGATCACGAACCCCAGTGGCATACACTCACGTCTCGTCTGTTGGCATCTCTTCATAGAGCTCTTCCAGGGTCTGCAACAGACAAGAAGACTGCATTTATAAAATCAGCCTCAGGGTCACAGCACTAACATTTTGCACCAGTACCAGCTGTTTAACCATTTTTAGAGTGATATCCCCCAATTGCACCAAATCTCAGCATAAGAGCTGATCTCACAAAGTGCCAAACACAGGTGACGTCAAAGGTGTCACCTGATCCATGGTTGGTAAATGGTAACCATACCACACTCACAAGCCTACATTATCGAGGTGAGGCAGAAAGCTCTTAGAAGTAATTCACTCTGTCCATTAAACGCAGAGAGAAAACAGACACTTCATCAGATGCTGTGCTTGATGTTAAGACAAGAGCAGTAATGCTACTGGCCCATGCCATTGCACGCCATGTCGCTTTCGATGGTGTAGAGAAATGGCGCTTGCGGACTATAGTTACATTCTCAAAAGCATGAGCAGCCCTTTCTGCGCAGCATGGGCGCAGATTTCTCATATTTTGCTGGAATGTAGCAGGATGCAGCAGGGTTCGCCTCTCAGCACAGTTCGGCGCAAGTGGCACCGCAATAGTATAGCTGCAAGAGTTTTGTTGCACTAGTGCTACCACACAGGCTACCACCAACAGTTACTTTTAGTGAAATTGCATTTCTGTTCAAAAGCACTTAGCCTGTCGAATAATTTGTACAGTGATTACTTTCAATACTGGGAATGCCCACGATGCTCCTTCAGTTTATTTTAGGCAGAGCGTCTTTTTGGTAACATAATCACATAACAGGATAAGGTAAAACTTGCAGCTTTTACAGCTTCACTTTGGTTGAACACTCGCATCTGATGGCACAAACACCTGGTAACATTGACTGATTGATTGATTTATGATGCATCGTGTTGTATCATGTTTCTAGACCCAATGTGTACCCAAATCTTGAGTGTTCTTGCACATTGCTGGCATTAGAATGCAGCCATAGGGAATTGAACTTGCGACCTCATGCTCAGCAACAGAATGCCACAGCCACAACAGTGGGTCTATGGCAAAGTGTTGCAGCCATTTATCATTACAAAGAAAACATTAAGGCTACAAACTGGCAAGCATGCACAAACACACGGACAAATGCAACAAATACAATGACAATGGCAGGTTTATGTTGATGTTTCACCTTTGTTTGAAGTTTAGAAGGACGCCACTCAAGGCGGCATGATCCACTGTGTGTGTGTGTGTGTGTGTGTGTGTGTGTGTGTGTGTGCGCGTGCGTGCGTGTGGGTGCGTGCGTGTGGGTGCGTGTGTGCGTGTGGGTGCGTGCGTGCGGGTGCGTGCGTGCGTGTGGGTGCATGCGTGTGGGGGGGGGGGAGATAGTTTTGCAGGGCTTTTGGAGAGCAAGCAGCACTGTCTCCCAACAGTGCTGCTTAAGTTCTGCATAGGCCGCAGTAGCAGTAAGTTCTCCACAGGCCTCAGCAGATAATGCCACGGCAGGTTCAGTCATACACATAACAAGAATCAAACGTTTTGACAGAAAGTACATTAGCATTATTTTCGAAAGCATTAGTGACAATAGGCACTTGCTGGTGCACGAATGTTGTTTAGAAAACTTTCAAGCATCCCCCCCCCCCTTTTCTCATTAAAAAAAATTGTGAGAGAGAGAGAAAAAGCCAGCCCTCTTCTTCACTACCCCTGACCATCCATGCCTCTGGAGCACTCTAGGTGTCCCAGTTTCTCCTCGTATTCTGGAAGAACCATCAAACAGCACTGCGCTCACATCTTGGTAGAGCTCCTCGTCGGGTGATCGCAGCGGTGCAGAAGGAGTGCGTGCTGGTGGCAGTGAGGGTGGTGTCTCATCCATTTCAGTGTCTGCATACAGCTCCTCATCGGCTGCCATGTTGCCCAACTCTTCATCCTCCGTGTATTCAGGGCTGCAGAGATAAGCTTTTTGAGGCACATTATTCTTCGAAAAATGAGTAGAAGCACTGTGCTCACTAGTGGGTGTTCAAACATTTATGAATAGGCATGTCTAATAGAGGACCACACAGTGCCTTCATTTTACAGATCTCAATGTGGTCCCACTTTCTAAAACACAATAAATGTCAATAAAAAGTCAGAAGTGTACAGAAAAATTCATTTTCCCCTAGACCATGTTAAAATAGACTTCAGATACATGAAACATTTGGCTGTACTAAATTCACAAGTTGTCCGTGAAATGAACCATAAACAAGGGCTGCCGTAGTTGCTTAGTGGCTTTGGCGTTGCACTGCTAAGCACAAGGTCGCGGGTTTAAATCCCAGCAGCATTTCCATGGGGGCTCATCTCGATGGGGACTAAATGCAAGAACGCCCATGTACCGTGCATTGGCTGTGCAGGTCGCATGCAGGCCCCTGCAAAAAATGTAGTGCCGAGTGCGCCCCTTTGCCTCTGTGTCCTCTCCTAGCAGCTGCAGCAACGCCTGTATGGCGTCCACAAGGAAACTTCTCACGCGACTGGTGCGTGCTCGCTGTTGCAGGAGAGTTGTGTCTTTGGCACAGCGAGTGGACATTCAAAATGGTGCTTGCTCGACCTTCTAAAGACATAGTGCATCACGTTTGAAAACCAGCGATTTTTCAGCGTCACCGAGCTTACTTGGATGTCCATTGCCAGCGCATTGGTGCTGCCTTCAGGGGCGTCACTTACCTAAGCGCGTCTACATGCAAATGCACTCGCGTACGGCCCTGCGTTCATGCGGGGCTGGTTTATGCCAGTACAAGCGTTTTGTGGACTTAAATCTTCTATAACGCACTTGCATGACACGGTGTACCCCTAAAATAGTGAACAAGTGGTAACTGCACCATCTACATAAACCTGTCATTTAAAACCCGTGAAAAAAGTTGGTTTCTTTTTCAGGGGCTTTATGTCATGCATCTAAACACACTGCGAGCACTTCTGCATATTGACTGATTGAATACTGCATATTTTTACACATTCAGACTGACGCCACTTACTGTTACATACATTCCAATGTCATGCTCAACGTTACCTTTTCGCACTTTTCCTTCTCTCGAACCTCTCTCACTACACCGCTCCGAAACGCACCACCCTGGTGTGCCCTAGCAGGATAATTGCACAAGCCAATCTTTCCGGCCAAAGGCCACCCTCCACGGGCTTCACACCTCAACTAACTTGATTTACAATCTACAAAATGCATGTGAGAGAAGGTGCCTGCATACTGACAAAAATGGCGCTACTTTAGTTATTTTTCAGGGGCTTTACATTGAGTGCACATTAAAGAATGTGCACTCAATCAGATCATGGTTTTGGCACGTAAAACACCAGAATGTAATTTTTTAATAATGCATTTACTTGTGCAAGGCCCACACTCCAATGCTGCAGCACGAAAATTGGGAAAAAGTTGACTCGCCATCCCGGTCCAGCTAAGCTGTTGCAAAACCACTACACCTGCTGATGGCTATCTGCAATGTTTTATTACTGTAGAGTAATGGCAGTGATAAGCGCTTTGTGGTTCCTCGGGAGCCCCAACTCTGCGTGGCCAATCCATAGCAGTGCTGCAAGGGGAGTGTCTACGGGAGCTGCAATTGGGGAGATTCAGCCAGCATGTGAATTACGGAAAGTGCACGCATTTGCCTAAACTTCCTTCTTCTGGCTTCAAACACTTTGTTGACTCTGTAAACTTATCATTTTCAACGAAGTACTGTGTAATAAATAAATAAACATTATTAAAAATGTTTGACGGCAGGAGTCAAACACAGAACCTCTAGTACAGAAGTCCGATATTGAAATCATTATGCCACGAACACATCCATTGAGAAGCGGCATAGAACTCCTTTATGAATTTCTCGCGGGCTAGTCACCAAATATGTGGTTCGGATGCTTGTCTTGTGCTTGTTTTTTATGGAAACGAATGTTGTTCTGCATGTTGTATGCGTGATTCCAAAGAATGTATGCACTTTTTGCTCCACTTTGCTGAGCGCCTTGAAGCCTGCTTCACCTCTGCCACGGGTCGGCCTGCCACTGCACTACTTCCGGCACCGGCCCACAATTTTGCTAATGGATGCAGACACGAAAAATTCCGACCAACTAGAGGCTAGCAGCTTCCCTGTAAAAGAAGCTTCACCAAGCATGAAGCACATACCCATGTTCTGGTTAACTTCTGCAAGCCGCTACAAGATCGCGCTAGTTACTGTCTTGCAGACAATGGCATCATCTATGTTGGTTTTTTTCCCTAAAACATCAATTCCCACCAACTGGCCCAAGTTTCTCTTCTAGTATGGCATCATCACCATATCCCACCGAATCGTGATCACGCAGCATAAATCCAGTGCTCTCCAGCATGTTTCAGCGGTATCGACTGTGCTGAGGCATGTTGTTTAGCGGCATCATACTTTCAGAAGCATTTTAAAAGGGCAATGGTTCCAAGAAGTGTGCACATGTATTTTTAAGGTGTGGCGTGCAGCATCGTTCAAGACAGTTGTCAAGAGCTTCAAGGTGATGGGAACTTCAAACAGTAATCGACGGCATGGAGGAAGACCAGCTTTGGGAGAATGCCAATGAGGCAAACTGCCAAACAACAAGGGCAGTGGAAGCGATGACTGAATAAGTGTGTGTTTATAGGTTGTGTTATTCTGCATTGCAGTCTGAGTGCAGTTCGAGGCTTCAGTGCATAGCCATGAGCTGCCTCATGTAAGGCCCCGTATAAAATATTCAAAAAGTGTGGGCCTTACATGAGTAAATATGGTATTACAATCCATAGCAGCATAACATTGCAATACAAATCATGCTGCATAGTGCATTGATGCACGTAAATGCCTTTTTTGGCACATGCACACCTCTGTGGTGTCCAGCTACCAATGATCCCATATCCCCTTCCGTGCAATTACTAACATGCAGTCATTCACCCTGCACAATATTATCATCCCTTCTTATAAGAACACCACAGATGTGCAACACTGATAGAATCTTTAAAAATGGACCCCCACCAAGTTGGTATAGATCTTGGGGGGCAGCCCCTCTCCCTGCCCAGCCATTCATCCTTGCCTCCAGCTCAAAAAAGACAAATCACTGCAACCACAAAGTTTATTTTCCATGCATGTTTACATTGTTGGCAAAGCATTAAGAGCTAAAGTTCACTTAAACCTAGGGTAACCCATTGGCAGCAGCCTTTTTTGGTTACTAGAGAGAGAGAGAGAGACAAAACTTTATTTTGATGAGGCACGGAGAAGCGTCGATCTCCGTGGTGGGTGGAGCCTTCAGTCCAGGGCCCCAGCGGCGGTGGCAGCACTTTCGGCTCTGGCGATAAGCTTTCGCTGATCCTCCAGTGCCGAGCTGGTCAGCACCATCTCCCACTGCTCGTGCGTTGCGTTTGGATTTGGAGAGTTATTGGGGATATTTTGGCATGCCCATGTGGTGTGGTAGAGGGTAGCTCGCTCTGTACAAAAAGGACAAAGGGGCTGATAAAGGGTGGGGTACATCGCGTGAAGGAGCGTGAGGTGAGGATAGGTGTTGGTCTGGAGTTGCCTCCAGGTCGTGGCTTCAGCTCTGGTGAGGGATGGGTGGGGTGGCGGCATCGTTCTTCTCGAAAGGCGGTAGTGCTGCAGTATATCGTAGTAAGTTTGTAGTGTGTCTGGACTTGGGTCTTCTGGCGTCTCTTGCAGTGCCCGGTTGCAGTGACCTCGGGCTATCGTGTGTGCACGATGGTTTCCGCTGACGCCTTCATGTCCCGGTGTCCAAATTATCGTGGTGCGGGGTATTTCGTTGAGGCGATGTAGAATATCGCATGCGATTTTATGTAGATGGCCGTTCGCGTAGGCTCGACATGCTGATTGACAGTCTGTAAGAATATATAGTTCTTCGTTTTGTCTCGATGCCGAGATGGCGAGGGCAATAGCGGCCTCTTCGGCTGCGGCGACGTTCTGCGTACGAACGGAGGCGGATACCAGTTCTTGCTGTCTGTGTCCAGCCACGCTGATTACCATGCCCTCTCCATTCGGGTACATGGCCGCATCTGTCCAGCGAGCAGTGGAGAGAGTGCCGTATCTCCTTTCTATTGTTAACGCTCGTGCTTTTCTCCTGCCCAAGTGATATTCCGGGTGCATGTTACGCGGAACAGGCGCCACCATTATTTGCTCGTGTAGGGACTTGCGGAGTACTTCTTGATTGTTGGTTGTCGCCACGGGGTATTGCAACCTTCGAAGTGTTGCTCTGCCTGTTCTAGTGAGGTTGAGGCGCGTGATTTGCGCATGTCGGTGTGCTTCAATTAGTTCTTCTAAGGTGTTGTGGATGCCTAGGGATAGAAGTTTCGTTGTCCCGGTGCCTGGAGGAAGGCCGAGGGCTTGTTTGTACGCTTTCCGCAGTAACACATTTATTTGGGCTTTTTCTGTTGATGTTAAGTTCAAATAAGGTGTCGTGTACGTGACTCTACTGACGATAAGGGCCTGAGTCAAGCGTAATAAGTCTTCTTCCTTCATGCCATGTCTGCGACTGGCAACTCTATTAATCATGCGAGCTACGCTGTAGGCAGTTTGTTTCAGTGCGTTTACAGTGTGGTTATTGCGACCACTATTTTGCATGGAGACACCTAATATGCGGAGTGTTTGGACTCTGGGTATAGGTTTTTGGTTTAGGTGTATTTCTATGGCCTCTCTCTCTGTGCTTTTTCTTCTTGATTTCTTTTTGAGAACAAGGAGCTCGGATTTTTCTGGGGAGCATTCCAGGTTGCACTCTTTGGCGTATTCGGTGACAGCGTCTGCCGCCGCTTGCAGGGCGTCCTGCTGTTCTCCATCCGAGCCTCGAGTTGTCCAAATGGTAATGTCATCCGCATATATTGCGTGACGAAGGTGCGGAATCTTCTCTAGATGCTCTGGGAGGTTTTTCATGGCGACGTTGAAGAGAAAAGGCGATAAGACTGATCCCTGAGGAGTGCCTCTATTTGGAACCTTTTTCTCTTTTGTTCTGAGGGTATCCACGCCTACCGTTGCCGTGCGGTCCGTTAAGAATGCTCGAATGTAGTTATAGATTCGTTCGCCGGAATTGAGTTGCGATAAGTTTTTTAGGATGGCCTCATGAGCTACGTTATCAAATGCGCCTTTAAGGTCCAGTGCGAGTATGCATTTTACATGTGTGGTGACATGGTCCAGTACTTCTTCCTTCAATTGAAGTAGTATGTCTTGAGTCGACAAATGCGGCCTGAAGCCATACATCGTGTCAGGAAAGAAACCCGTGTCATCCACGTGAGGCTTCAGGCGATTGAGCACAGCGTTTTCGAAAAGCTTCCCCAGGCACGACGTCAGGGATATGGGTCGCATGTTGGTGAGACCTGGAGGCTTGCCCGGTTTTGGTATTAGTACTATGTGCGCGTGTTTCCATTCATTTGGTAGTGTTCCCGCTTCCCAATGGGTATTAAAGAAAGTCGTTAGGGCTTCTATTGAGTTGTCGTCCAGGTTTCTCAGCATTTTGTTTGTGAGCCCATCTTGTCCGGGTGTTGTGTTTCGAGTTAGGGAGTGAAGCGCTGTCCAGACTTCCGTGATTTCAAATGGGCGATCTAGGTCTTCATTTGGCTTCCCACTATATTTTGGTATAGATGTTTGGTTCCGTGTGTGATCGCCGATGTATTTGGCCTCTAGCTCTCGCAGAATATCTTCATCCGACCCCGGTTGGTTGCGAAGTATGCGTCTGATTGTGTGCGAGGTTTGTTGCTTGCTTTTGGTTGGGTCCAGTAGGTGTTTTAGGATTGCCCACGTTTTAGACGAGCTGAGCCTTCCGCTCAGGCTGGCGCACATTTGTTGCCAGTTTTGGCGCACCAAGACAGTAGCGTATTCTTCCGCCTGTTGTGTAAGAGCAGCTATGCGCAATTTTAGTTTTCTGTTATGCTTTTGTTTGCGCCATCTTTTCAAAAGGCCTCTACGAGCGTCCCACATATGCACGAGATGTGGGTCTACCAGCGGATGTTCCGTGGTGAGTTGCATCTGCTTTGAGTGTTGCCTGATCGACTCCTTGAGCTCACTCGTCCATTGTTGCAGCGATGTGATATCCTCCTTTTCTCTATTTTGTTGAACTCTCGCTTTACGAAATGCCGCCCAATCCGTCAATAAGATCTGACTGATGTGTTCGCGTGTATGCTTGAGCGAAATGGTAACCTCCAGGATGTGGTGGTCACTACCCAGCGTTTCTTCCATATTTCTCCATGTAGCCTTTTCGTGGTTCGTGATCATGGTAAGGTCCGGACATGTGTCCCTTGATACACTATTTCCCACTCTAGTTGGAAAGTCTGGGTCTGTGAGGAGTGTGAGTGCGTGCTTTTGAATGAGCGAGTGGATGGTGTTTCCTTTCTTTGAAGTGAGGTTGTAACCCCAAGTCGGATGCATCGCGTTGAAGTCGCCTAGCACAAGCAGCGTGTTGTTTTTCGCCTCCTTGAGTGCCGATCTGATGAGGTAATCAAAATTTTCACCACACTTTTTTGGTGGGCTATATATGTTTAGGACGAAGACGCTGCGTGCCTTCCTGTCTGCCGGCAGTATTTCTATAAATACGTGGTCAATCTCACTACCATCCAGTGTGCGGTCTATTGCCGTCAGCCTGCGGGAGACAAGCACTGCTACCCTTGTATCTGTCTTTGCCATATATGTTTCATATCCGGACATGGTGGGCCTCGTACCTGTTTCCTGCAATGCGATAACCTGCGGTGGAGTTGTTGCGGTTTTTATGTATTAATGTAGTGTGGCTTTTTTTCTTGAGAAGTTTCTGCAATTCCACTGCCATGCATGGAGTTCTTGTGCGTGATTATTGCGCTTACTCGCCATCGTGAGGTAATGGTGCGTTCTCCATGGACCTATCGAGATCCTCGACGCTTGAGTTCGCTTTCGGCTTCTTTCTTTTCTTTCCTTTAACAGGAAGATTGTCCGCTAGCTGCTCGCGGAAGGCGAGAAGCTGTTCCTGAAGTTTTTCGTGGAGGAAAAGTTGAAGTTGCTGCATCTGACGCTGTTCCTGCAGCTGCAGCTGTTGTTGTAGCTTTTGCGACAGGGAAGTTTCCATCTGGTGAAACATTTCGACGGACGACGAAGTGGTATTGGGAAGGGAGTTTGATTCCGATGACAGAGAAGCGAGATGCTCCTTGCAGGTGGTCGCTACCGCCTGACTTTCCGCTACCGCCTGACTTTCCTTTTTGGTTACTAAGATTGAGACATCAATGGTCTCCTCACATCACCAGATAGAAAGGTAAGGTAACAGAATTTTGGAGAAGTTGTCATTCAGTGATTTACCACCCCACATTTGTGCAAGAACATTGTGATGATGGCTAGCATGGTGTGCCATTGTCCTCATATTTATTGAAGGCAAAACTGCCAGCAGAGTGGCAGCTGCCTGGCCTGTCACAAAAAGAAAATGCTGCTCCTTCTCAACTTCTGCCTTAGCACGGTAGATATTAGTGTTTTCCTGCCACTGCTTTTTCCAAACCATGCATCATGGATGCCCGAGTGAATTCCAATTGCTTGGACGTTTCGGCAGCCTAATGTTTCCGCACTGCTTCAGTTTGGTGATCCCGTCTAACTGAAGCACTGTCGACACTTTATGGAGAGGGAGTGAAGAGGAAGATGTATTCAGCAATGTGCCCTGTGCAGCACCCCAAGTGTAGATGTGGATGCAATCGGTACTGCAACTGGTGCAAGCCAGCATAGAGGACAATGCAATCGGTGCCATCACTAATCCAACTGAGCAAGTGAAGAGAACGACGTGTGCACAATGCAATGAAGCGCTGTAATGATGTACCCTAATTGCCAAAGTGCACTTCCACTCTTCCTGTGCGCCGCTCGATCTACTTTGTCCTCTTTGCCTTTCCAGGCTGTTTTCTATGATAAGTCACAACGTTGGGAACCCTTGAATGAACCGTATAATGCTATTGCAATTACATTACATGGTGCCACACAGAGAGAGGCAAGAACCACAAGCACCTGTTTAGTACACAATGTTTGCCTGTCTGTGTACCACACGCTGTCTCTTCGATCAACCCAGCTTTCGAGCCGCTTGTTTCTTTGCTGCAATCACTAGATGTGGAGGAGAAATTTCGGTAATTCACAGTCACGATTGACTATAGTTATCAAGCATGCCAAGTACCTCAGTTGGGTGGAAGAGTTGTTGTGGCGACTCCTTTGAAGATGTGTGCCATTTTGCACACACCTTCAACGCCACACCACTGGCAAGCGTCTTGAAAGTACACAAAAGCAATTCAAGACCTGCAGCCACAACAGGGAAGTCTTCACCAGAAGGACCCTCCCAACAGGCCAGTAACCAGGATAATGGCACGTACACACTAGCGGCAAAACGCGCGCGGCGAGCTGCCGGCGAGAAGACGCACGCCGCAAAAGCAGCCACGAAACAGATTTTGCTTGTAGCGAAAGGGATCGCTACTGGACCGATTTTTTGCGGTTTGCTGCGTGCCTGCGGATGAAGGAGACTAATGAGAGCAGCCCGCCTCTGTGACGTGTGCGCGGGAAACTGGTGTCATGCGAACATGCCCGACCGCTTGTTTCGTACTCGCGTCTGGTGTTAGCCGGAAACTCGTTTAGCACTATTGTCTGCATGCGTCAGCTCCCGGACGGAGCTGACGGATAGTTCGCAAAGGGGGGAGGAGTTTATGCTGTTACGTGACTGCCACAGCGGTGCGCCGCCGGTTGGTGTGGCCGCCCTGCCGCAGCTGCATTTTGCCGCCGGCAGCCCACCGCGCGCGTTTTGCCGCTAGTGTGTTCGTGCCATAAGGGTGTTCATTAACTTTATTTGGCCATAAGGAACTGAACTTTCTGCCATTTCTTGCTTTTTGTAGCTGTATGGACTCACATAGGAGATGTTGGCTGCCTGGGCTCCGAGCACGTATCGTCCGCTGGTGTGGTGGGCAGTGATGGCAGTAGCCGTGGTGGTTTGGGCACCGAGGGACGGGGCGGTGGGGCTCGTGATGGGGGCACAGGAGGAGTGCTTCGGTTGGGCACTGCACACAAGGGGCTCACACCACTCACATAAGGTGGCTGAGTACATGGCATAACCGGCAAAGCAAGACTCAGTAACAACAGATGAGGACATGAAAGCATCTATATTTTATAAAATCTATAAAAAGTGAAATCCTTCCCTTTCAATTATAGCACTTCCAGGCACAAAACAAGGTACAACACCTGCAGATTGATCAATTCTTGAAATAACTTGCGGATAAGAGCACCACTTCTGAACTCTATGTCAAATTCTTTATTTGAGTTTTAGAAATGAGAATATGCAACAGCAGGGCACTATCGTGGCTGCGTCTCAACCTCTTCAAATAACATTTGTTGCACTTGTCAAATTTGACATTCTGGGTCATTCTTCAAGCATTTATTTCACAAGACTATTCCAACAAAAAAATGGTGGTGCTGTAACTTTTGTTCACCAAACTTAGGGACATAGCATAGCGAAGATACAGGACTAGAGATTTCTTAGACGAATCCTACATAGAATGGCCCCGACTGACACTCACATGAAGGTCTGTCTGGCTGGGCTGCATTGGGTGCAACATTCGGTAGACTAGAGTAGACCAGCAGGCGCATTCCAGAGGGCCTGGCCGGCTTTGGAGGGCAAGCAGTAGCTGCCACAGGCAGCTCACACCGCTGCCAGCCAGGCACCACAGGATGACGCACAAGCTGTGGTGGCACATATAGGGGGGGCTCAGGAAGCTTGGGCTTCGCCTTGGGTGAAGAACCCTCAGGAGACTTAAGGGGGCGTAGTGGTGCTTGCTCGCTCCTCAGTCGTGATGATACAACATTCCCTTGGCGACCGGCTTCTAGCGGCTTCGATGATAAGGAAATGGGTGTCACGTAGTCCTCCTCTTCAGACAGAGAGGAAGCATCACAGCACAGGCTCTCAGAGGCAGGGCTCTTATCCACCGCAACCAGATGCAATGCCTGGGGTAAGGGGGAGTCCTCACAGCTGAGGTTACTTGATGAGACTTCTGCAGAAACAATCTCTGGTGATGGAGACAGCAGCTCCGTTTGCTGCACTGTGGCCACTCTGCAATGCTCAAAGGACGCTCTCCTGGTGGACACCCCACCCACCCGAGGCAGGCTTCCCGACAAGCTGCTCTGGCCAGCAGGGCTGGGGGGCTCAGCACATGGCTCCTTGGCAGGGCCAAGAGACAACTTGCGGTTGTTGGATGGCTTTGGTGCAAGGCTGGGACGAGGTATCCGCACCTCAGTTGGGCCTTCTCGCTTCTTGAGACTGGCAACATGCGGCATGCATCTGGCATCCTTGTCACTAAACAGCTCACGGAGAGTCTGGACGTTGGACCTTGGAGCAGCCAAGGCTTTGCCCCCTTGCTCATCCTGAAGCGCAGAATAAAAACAGACAGGATAAACATTACAAACAAAAGTGCTACCTGTGGTGAAGAAATTCCACAGTAAAGTGCTTCAGGGAATTCAGACCAAACAAAGGTGTTTTGGTTCTACAAGTTTACAGAGAAGTCCACGCAAAGGCTCATCAGGTACCTTACACAGCCTACTTTTACACGTGTTGGCAGATTTTCCCCCTTCAAAAAAACCTTGGCAAAAGAGCCCAAGATCTCTTGCAAGTCTTTGTCAGTAATGAATGTATCAATTTTGAAAATGACACCAGCCCTCATGTGACGTTCATGCACAATGAAAGAATGCACCTGTATGTGTCCAAATATCTGAATGGCTTTCAATGTACCCAGCATGGCTTACATGGACATGTCAACAAAAAGAATGTTCTCCCTGGGGTTAAATTTGCACCTATTTGACTTGTCCAGGGGCAAGTTTCCCTAGGTGGAGTTTGACGATCTGGTTTTTTGGAAGCTGGGGTTCTGGTTGTCATCAATGGGTGCATACACTATTGCGAATTTTTGCTGAAGCAATTTGGTGGTGATTTACTCACTAAAATTTGCGCTTTTATGACGTTTTCATTCCTGCCTCAGATCCTCAACAATGGCGAAGTTGTTGTCAGAGGCTATGCTTTCAAAGTCAGTGGAAGAGTGTATAGCCTGGCACCTATTGCGATGATCCTCACAGCTGCACTCTGCAGAAGTTCACTTAGTCTTGTCAATATGTGCTGGAAGCCAGAGATGGTGTGACCTCATCCTTTGTGTCAGATGATTTCCTGTCCTAAAGGCTTTATACCGTGTTTTCTATATAAGCAAAACATTACTCGCAGCTCTTCTTCATTCTCAGCATAAGCAACATGGCAGCAAGTACCATACTAAAGGTTCCTACACACTTCCCAACCCTTGATCTAAAGCTCCATAAGTTGTGCACATCACAAAAGAGAGCAGAGAGGCAACTGAAGGGAAATTGGCATCCATTTCTACAGATGGTTTGCTTTCAACAGGCTATATTCTGCTGTACGCATACAAATTATCAGGACACTAAAGTCACAATGAACAGAATTTTGTGTGGAGTTGTGTGTGGAGTGTGTCTGTTGTAAAGAATATGGAAGATTAGTAAATAGCTTTGGCCGCATGCCTCAGCCCTTCAAGAGTTTTAGACTGTTGCTTGCTGGTTTCGCCCTTCGAGCCAGCGGATGCCTACCCACTTGGAAGATCAAATAGAATACCTTTCTCCCTTCCACCTCCTACTCTACAGACACATCATTTGGGTTAAAAAAAATTGTGTATGGCCATAACCTCCATTCATTGGTTCTGTGCTCCTGGACCTGATGGCATAACCAGCAGTAGTAATTGGTTGTTTATTGAAATAAATTAAGGGAGAGGAAGGGAGGCAAATTACAGCTGACTGAACTGTACTGTGCAGCACAGTCTGCTGACGCCTGAACAGTGGTCAGCAGTGGAGGCATGGAGGTAATAGGACAGGCAGAGAGGATAATCTAAAGAAAGGAACTATTTATTCAGAGTGATTGAATGCTTTCCAGCAGGGGAGACAAAGCAGCCTTCTATGGTTACTGACTACAACTGGGAAAAATGAAAAAAAATGTCTTTATCATAAAGAATGGTCTGGGTTGTACCACTGCTGAAGCCTGGTAAAGACAGGGCAGACCGTCTCTTCGATTGGCATGCCTGACTTTGTGCATAGCAAAACTGATGGAGAAGCTTACCTGTGTTCAGCTGACATGGTAGTACGTAAGGAAATGCCAGTAAATGGAAAAGAAAACCAGAAAATACAAGAGGAAGACAAAGACAAAAGGTGCTGTACTGCAGACAACCCAACTGCACACTAACAACTGCAAGTTGTTAAATTGTTTCTGCCCTAAGGCATACAGAAAGTCAGTGCTCACGTGAGCCAACTAAAGATTTGGCCGACTGTAACTCAGTGACACCTCTGTGTTCGCTGCTGCGGTGTATCCAGGGAACAACAAAAGTCAAGTTACAAAGCAAACCCGTACGAGATTCTTCAGAAGGAAAGCTTTGCAGCTGAAGAAAAATTTATCCTGGTCCAAGGATTTAACCCGAGACCAAGGCCTTCACAGGCCAGCCGCTCTACAATCTGAGCAAATTAACCTTTTCATGAACCTTCCCCACTTTACAGACTTCCACAGCACTGATTAGTCATAACAGAAGTAGTGCCAACTTTTCATCTTCGCTTTTGCCCTCTTTCCAAACAGCAGCTGCAGCATCATCTAGGTCAGGGATTTTCAAACTTTCTGGCCTTGGGACCTGCCTTCCAAGAGTGCCGCAGAACCTCCCTCAACTTCTTTTTCCCACCGATGTGCTTATCGTCGGCCTCACAATGATTGTTGCGATAAATTAATCTTTCTCGTGAAGACTACTAAAGTGCAGAAGTGGTGGTTTTAATTGTTAAATTAAAGCTTTAATGTAAAAAGTGCGCAGCTTGCACTAGTGGTGCAAGGCTGGTGTAAACTGCGGAGCTGGTGATCAACCTAGCTTCTTCCAGGTTTTACTAGGTTTGGCTAAGTTTTGCTAGGAAATGCTAAGCGCTGCTAGGCATGGTATTCCGAATCGGCTCGCCGCCGAAGTGCAGGTTCTCGCTTGGCTGCGCAGCGCGCTTCAAGATGAGCGGCTTCTCGGGTGTCCGGATCTTCTTTGGTCGTCCCATTTCAAGGCTACATGCACTCGCCACAGAGTCAATGAGAGCTGTGCCGCCATCGCGTGGGCTCCGAGCTTTATCTCCTCGGTGACGTCATGGCCAAGCTGCACCTCCACATTTGTCGGGGCGTGGCTGATCCAAACCTGCTGAGCTGCTGCCAACGTTTGCGCTGCTGCCAGCGCAAACGCGGGAAACGGGGAAACGCGGGCGGTGTCGGCAGCAGCTCTGCCCGTTGCCTCGTTGGTGCTGCTACAATTTCTTTCTCTCTCTATCTCGCTCTCATTTTACCTTTCCCTCTCTCGAGCATTTCAAGTGCCGTGCATACGCTCTCCTTCCCTCTCCTTAACGTCCCATGTCAAGGCAACATATGCACGGCACGGAGAAGAGGCGAGGCACACGCCACTCCGCAAGGTGGTTGCTAGGCAATGCAGTGACGTCATAGCTCGGCGAGGTTTTGCGGCAGCAGGCGGCACTTTTTACGGTAAGCTAGAACAGCTTCGCTGTTAAAATCCACCCACGGGTGTATGGAGTCGGATTCGTTCTGGCAGCTCGTTAAACCCTAAAATACCATTCACAGAACCCAGTTGGGGAACCCCTGGTCCAGACTGTTTACAGGGAAGCTCCGGCTGAAAGCACCAAACCCTCGCACCTGTCACGAGTGTGGAGCTAAGTGCACACTGCCGCTTTCACTCTGTACTTCTTCACATGCGAAACAGGATAAGGTTGTCTTTTATTGTTTATTCAGAACATGAAGCTCCCTTTCATCAACCCCGTAACTCAGAGAATGCTTGATGTATTCTGCTTTTAGTAAGACCTGCCGCGATGTGCCATGAAACCAATGCACCGATCAGTGTACACAAAAGACATGTGGACATTCAACATGGCACTCACTGTCACATTATTACAGCTATCAATGAAACGTGTAGGATAAATGGTGGTCGAGGTCAACAATGAATGGCATAACTTCAGTTATTCTAGGGACATTATGCTGTGGAGTATTGTGGCACTACGTAGCATGCACTCGGTGTATATATAAGCAGTTTCTCAAGATTTCATTGCACACATCTTTTACTGGCTTTGATTTTGGCATGATTAGACATGACACATAAGAGGCATCAGACAAGATGACACGAACTAGTGCAAACGCTAAGTATAACTTGCTATTACAAGAAAAAACAAATTACCTGGGTGCTTGGCATGTTGCACACATGCATTCTCACACCTTTGCCTTCTTTGTTAGATTGTTGACTGCAGGTGGTATTTTTTTCATAGACTCGACAAACTGCCTAAATCATCTTGCTTGATGCCAGGCATAAGAGCAATGAGATGCCATGCTTTTCTGTCCTCATCCACTGAGGTATCCCCATCTTCCACGCATCCAAGAGAGTCAAGTCATACACAGTGCCCTTTTCATTTGGGCATTGGAATCTTTTGCGAACTGCCATCTCTGCATCTTCCTTCTGATGCCTGTGGAATTTCTATCACGACAACGGAGGATGTCCCATGTTTTTAGAACTGCATCGTGTTGTATACTCAAGAGCACAGTAGATGTTACACAGCTTCTGCTCCTGGTTCCAGCCTTTGAAGATCTGCTGGTTCTAATCCTCTGCCCATTTCTGAAGATGGTCCTTCAAGGTCATTTTTGCGCCTTGCTGCCAACTAACAGAACAGAGCCCTTCTGAACGCATATGAGTAGGCAATGTAGGGGAAGCCACTCGTACAACTAAATCTCACACTATTTCATTAAACTTAAATATAATTTAATGAACTTCAGGAGCATTTTTGGTGGACAACGCTTACAACGAGATCTCTCCTTTGAAACTCGAACTCATCACAATTCCATGCTTTCCCGCACAACTCGTGATGTAGTTTCCCCATTCGTAAGCAAATGTAACACAAGCTATTCTATGGGAACTAACAGCCATGAAAGACAAGCGTCTGCAACTTCCTCTCGAGAGATGAAGTGACTGCAGCGAATGGTGGGTTCTCGGAAACCGCACAGGAAGAGTCCTAATTGAGTCCAATTGAGTGGCGCCCAAAGCCTGCGTGAACATTTGCCCCGTGTGCACAATGACCTTCCCATTTCTGGGTGCTCTGCCTCCTATCTTATGACGAAGAAAACCCTAGTACTAGTGTACGCTGCTTGTCACTATATACCGTAATTCATATTGTGCACAAGTCTCTCTAGCTAAGAAAAAAAGTATCAAATGTCTTGTTACAACACCTATGGCAAAATGTTATGCAGTGTGTGTGTGTGTGTATATATATATATATATATATATATATATATATATATATATATATATACAACACACATGTACATATAATTATTATTATTTAAAAAGAAAACCTCATGACAATTATATCTTACTTTTCTTGAGCACGATAGATAGTAAAGCGTATAACGCTCAACAAAAACACACCACCAGGCCGCGAAGCATATTTAGCGTGGCTGGACCTCCCGCAGTCCGATTATTCTCGTCGGGAAACCCACGCGATTTTCCTCATGCGTCGCACGCGTGCACGTATTCGTCCCTCTTACTCATCGGAGCGATAGGCAACTCGACATGAGCATAGGACAGGAAAAACAAAACGCGGCAGCTCTGGCGGATATGCTACGGACGCGCGTTTCCGCTCGGCATCCGCTGATAAACGTTCTGACCGGCGCAGGAAAAGGAAAAGACAATGCCGGTCAGCGAGGCTGAGCGGACTGAGCAAAGCATCCAGAAAAGCACCACCCACCTCGCCAGTGGCTGGGCGGCCTTCGCTTGGCCAGCAGTATGGAGCAATTAATTTTTGCTCTTTAGCCGTTTAATCGGGCGCGGAGGGTGGAGGCGCGCACGCAGGCGAAACTTCCCAAGTTTGCGCCGCCAAGTCCCAGCAAGTGTAGTCACGATTGGTGGTCAGCACAGTAATGGAGGAAACCCGTATACCACAATCTGACAGCATACACATCGGTACATATATCACATTCCCATTTACTATCACACGGCGCAACTGGAGAGAGCGACGACGGGTTATGGAGAGGAGGACCAAGCAGCTGCAAGCGGCTCCTTTGACTTTTTAAAGCGATTAAAGATGGAATGTGTAAGTGTCACACTACCAGCATTGTCCCAGAGATCCAGCACCTCCGCAAATACGACATGACGCAAGGTAAATAACAAGTGACTCATGAGCTAACTCACCCTCATAGGCAGCTAACAAGCACTGCACCTTCCGTAGACGAAGACAAGCGACAACGAAGTTCAAAACGCCACGGTTTCAGTGCTGACGCTACTTTTCCAGCTCGCGAATCCACAACTGTAAGTGAAACTTGCAGATACAACGCTCAAAGTGTACCGCCCGCATAACACGCGCGCACACGAACTGTCGACAGATGACACACGGACACGCATTCACGCATCAACAACTGCAGCCAGTCCGACAAGAGCCTACAAGAGCATATCCGAACGCTCTCACCATAGCCTCCTCTACACTCTAGTAGTTCTCACCAATGCATTGCTCTCACTTATTCTTCCCTCTGCTCCGTCAATTTTTTCACTTTCCCAATAAATACCTCAGTTTACGGGCATGGTTAGAGTCACGTCAACTCTCTTTTACTCTTCCATCAAAAAAAAAAAAAAAAAAACGCGGCAGCATCGTGCTGCAAAAGTTGTCCGTGCTCTATCATACGTATATACGTATAGGATGATGTCATGGGTAGAGGTCGAGTGGGCCGAACGGCGCTCTGCCGCTGAGGCGCCGCGTGTGGAAAAATAGTGCGAGGGCGCTGCGAGCGAACTGGATTGGGGCGGAGGCGCGCTCCGCGGCATATTCAACGTACTTTCGCTGCGGGCGCCGAGGCCGATTGCGCATAGTACGCTCTTAAAATAGTGCTTTATTTCAACTGCAAATTTATGTTTACACCATTTTGCCAAACATATATATTTGAGGCATGGAATATACAACGCGACGTCTTCAATTTTGCTGTCGTTGTCAATCGCGTCGTCCGCTAGCGAGCGCGGGACGCCCAGTTTTTCTCGCAGAACCTTTGTGCAGTACATTTTTTTTTTTTTTTTAATGTTTTAGTTGCTTCGGTGTGCCCATGACTCTTGACGGCCTGTACCAAATGTAGTTTTAGCCATGTGAACTGCTGTTTTTACCACTGTCCTCTAAAAGTAACTGGTATGTCCGCACCATGAAGGCTATATACGTTGAAAATTTTATTATTGATACCGTGTCATTTTACGCGCGCTTCTTGTTGCTGGATATTGATCAGGGACAATGATCGAAGAAAACAATATTAGAGTGAAATAAACCAGGTTTATTAACTACGTGACGCGAAGAATGACCAATGTGTTTCTAGGTAATTAAATCAAAGTGTACATAGACATATATATTCACGATATATATGTAAGGGAAAAAGTAACAAATCTTCTAAACGCAATAATTGAAAAAGTGAGAACTCCCGACCTGGAATAAGCGCACGTGTTTGCAGTAACAAACACACTTACTAGTGGATATATACTGCAAATAAAACTCCATTCGCAGAAATAATATTCATAGCGCGCGCAGGCAAAACCATTATATATATATATATATATATATATATATATATATATATATATATATATATATATATGTGTGTGTGTGTGTGTGTGTGTGTGTGTGTGTGTGTGTGTGTGTGTGTGTGTGTGTGTGTGTGTGTGTGTGTGTGTGTGTGTCCGGCGATGTCTGGAATTGCTGGGGCATAACACCACTATTGAAGTCTCAAAGGTGAGTGACTGCATGCAAGTGAGGACTGTCATTCCGAATGATTGTGCTGCCTGAGAGTCGTTGCTGTTGCGCAGAGGCGCAGTTCCTGAGAGAATTAACGGACGGGTGGTAATAAGTCCTGCTTAACAAGTTCCTAGCTCTCAATCAATATAAACGCCCCGTTTTAGGGCAGCCTGTAAATCTGCTAACTTGATTCAGACAAGGATTTTTGACAGTCTCACCGTGTTTTCAACCCATTAAAACTAAGTGCCCCGTGTAGTGCCACACTTATCTTCTTCAACGAACGCAACAGATCTGCACATATCTCTACGTGTATGTGAGACATGCCGTTCCTTTAATTGTTTCATTATGCGGCCGTTATGATCGTGCACCGAATAACTGAAAGCAGCTGTTTATAATATGCAAGCTGCTGAGTTAAGCGGTCATCCGTACATTTGGGAACGGCATTACATTTATGCATGAAATGTAGGATAAGCGTAACATGTTTTTTCTCGGAAATCAGACTCGAGAATAATTTATGTTGTTGACATGTGCACCCCCAGAAATAAGCCGCAGAACGCAGCCACCTAGCTGCTTTTTTCTTTTTTTTAATATAAGCAAATTCTTCGGTTTTACGTGGCAAAACCACGATATGATTAAGGCACCCGGTTTATATATAGTTTTTGCCACCTGGGGTTGTTTAACGTGCACCTAAATAGAAGTACACGAGTCTTTTTCCATTTCGTTCCCATCGAATTCCGCGACCTGGATTGAACCCGCGTGCTCAAGACCGTATCCACTATATACTAAATAGCCACTATTAGGCACCGCGCAGACTTTCTTTTTTAACACGAAAGTGTTTTATGCCGGGGTCCACCAAGACTTCACTGACGTATTTCCGTCACGGAAATACGTCATAGAACATAATACAAAGAAAGAAACCAGAAGAAAAGGTTCCACAAACATGCAAAATTTGGAAATCGAACCCACGACCTCTCGGTCCGCGACGATAGATGGCCGAGCGTTTAACCCATTGCGCCACAAACGCATTTGCAGAGAGCTACACAGACGCGCCTTATATATCTAACACTCCTCCGTGTACCCGCGCTCTTGCTCGGGGCGGTGCCGCCGCCTACGAGCAGAAAAGAGAAGTACTGCATTATGACACTAACGCGCACCGACAGTGAACGCTTCGGTGGTCTCAGCACTACGACGCCTCGATGCCAGCATTCGAAGGGACGCTGGCATCAAGAAGCACTACCAACGCCATTCACCGTACTCAGCACAGCGGAGCGTGGCCTCCGCAATTAGCTCTGAAAATGTTTCTGAAGTTGATCGCGGAGGCTGCAATTACGACGCGCTGTACGCGCTGATTTGACTCGGTGACGATTCAGTTACGTGCTTTGTCTTGCGCGTTGTATTAGTGTGTCAGTTACGTGCTTCGTCTTTCGCGTTGTGCTAGCGTGTGCAGCGTAGTGCAGCTTCCATATGCACGACGGTTGCTCATGGTCATCGACGTTGGTAGTCGTGATGGAGGAGACGTGCCACCAGGCGTCAGCGTGGGTGCATCAACGCCTAAGGGCGCTTTAGCCACAAAACACCAATAGACATTATATATCAATGTGCAATAAACATTACACTACTTTTGTGAAGACACGTTTCACTTTCGTGTTCTATACCGATTCCTATATAAGAGGGATCAACCACATTTTTTTGAAGTATCGACTGAAAAAAAAAATCCACGTACGGCTTACGGCCAAATATTAGCATATAGAATGGCCGCTTTAGGCTATGGGATCAAATATCTTTGTACGCATTTTTTATATTATTGTCTAATAAAATTCCCCTTTGATTTGATTTAATTAACTAAAACCGTTTTCGGCGCTCGAGGTCCGACTGCAATAAATGACCCCTTAACGATTACTCCGCATTCTGTTACGCGAGAAAGCGAAAATTTGTATGAAATGTTGCGCTGCAGCTTTTTTTTTTTTTCTATAACAATACTTCCCGTAAATCTGAGAACAAGGCGTCGGATGGACAGCTATATTGTTTTATTTGTTTGAAGCGGCAAGCAGGAAGGTTGCATATCTTTCTCGTTCTGCGTTTCGCAGGACCTACTGATGAAAAACTTTATGTGCAACAATACACACGAGAGATACATGCTGCTTGAAGAACGATAAAAATATTTTTTCTCCGAAGAGAACCGTACAATAACACAGTAGAATGAAAAAGCTGACACTGCGGCCGCAATGCACGCGCAATGACCGAGCGGTAATAAAAAATAATAAATAAAGAAAGAAAGAAGAGAAAGAAAGTAATTTATTCTTAAGGCATAAATACATGTCATATGCAATTATGAGCCCCATTTGAGCGGTCTGAACGCAAATACCAGCGCGCGAAGTAGTACGAATGACCCTGCCGAGCAGTATCGCCAGCAGTTTCCAACGGCGCGACCTTGATGCCGCCCAATCCACTTCGACCGCAGCGCCGCCCCAGTATTTTTCCACGTCGGGCGCCTCACGGCAAAGCATGCGCCGCCCCAGCCGCTCGTCCCACTCGACCATATTCTAGTACACTCTAGTCATGGGCAGGATGGGCAGGATGGGCGCATGGAGAAATGCATGGGCGAGACCTTTTTCTCTCATTTGCCCGCCCGTTATCTGCTCCTGTGCACTTCCTTCGCTGTCCCTCAGGGCATAGCCTCCTATAGAATATATAGGAGGCTATGCTCAGGGTCCTACTTCGTAGGGTGGCTAGAACAGCCAACCTACATAGCCGAGGTGCACGACGCGGCAGCATATAAAAGCCGCAAAATATATCCGTTCGACTTTTGTAGTAGCCAGCGTTCAGCCCGCGAGGGTCCTTGTGTTACTTTTTTTTTTTTTTTATGCGTTAGTAGTAGGAGTGGGAAAAATGGGGGTAAGCGAAGCTTGTGGCAAGACCGACACTCGCAGGCGCACCGCTTCGTTTGCCCTAAACTAAGGGTCGGCGGCTCTTCGCTGACGTTTGACCTCAACATCGCGCTTCCGCAACTCGGGGACCGCGGCTTTTCGATGACGTTTCGCCTGGGCTTCGGAAGCCCTCACGCTAGAATCGGACAACAAGCTTCGCGCTTACCCCCATTTTCTCGACAGGGAAAGGGCTGGCGATTTTTGTCTCTTTGGGTCCCACGTGTGACAAGGGTAGTTCAAGGGCGCGTTACAGGTCCCCGAGCCCACAGGGATATGTGCTATTGAGTTTGGACCCTTTCTGCACTATCACCAGAATCGGCCCACTTTTCAGCGTGACACCACCACCACCGCGGAAACTTGTGAACCTATAAAGCTTCGCTTAAAATGTGTCTGATATCGTGACGTGTGGAAAGCCGGTCACGTAGTGTATATATCTATACATATTGACACGTGTGCTTATTCATCCTTTTCTCGGGGACTGCACTTCACCCACTTAACAACTTAGTTATCGCTCAGCGCAAGACGCGCCTGCATGATTGGAACCATAGAGTTTCTCACTGTAATATAGTGAGAAACTCTATGATTGGAACTTACTCGAATTTATTTAGGTCCTGCAGGACCTAAATAAAGTTTTTCCAGTCCAGTCGAATGTTATCGATGGTTCTATCCGTTGTCTGTTGCCGAAGCTTGTGTAATCTGACTGAATGCGCGACGCGATATTGTGTAGTACTTTCTGGAAGACACGCGGGCACCAACGATCGATTATCCTGGAACATTCCATGATATATAATGTATGAAAGCCGACCCGCTTGACCGGCGGACCAGATTTTAGACTATCGCTGACTGTTCGCCGCTATCGTTGTGCTTTGATCGTGTAGCCTGTTTTCCTGGGCACAGTTTCGCCATTCACGGTTTTTTTTTTTTTTTTTTTTACTGTGTTCTTGACCGTCACTAGCACGTGACAATATACATAAATGAGAACAAAGGAAACCGAGGGCCCGATTTTTAGAAGCCAACAAAAAACGCCACATGATATATATACAGTCGAACCCGAATATATCGAACCCACATATAACGAATTATTGTGTACATGGAACAGCTGTAGAATACCCTTGAGCATTTATGTATAAATGTTTATTTTAATTATATATCGAATTACCTATATATCGAATTTTTAGGGTCCCCTCGGGGTTCGGCTGTATATATATATATTTAGGCAAACCTTTTCCTAGAGCAATTTTAATTTCTTGCTCTAATAGTAACTATATATATATATATATATATATATATATATATATATATATATATATATATATATATATATATATATATATTACCATTAGAGCAAGAAAACAAAATTGCACAAAGAAAACGTTTGCCAAAAAAAAAAAAAAGCTTACTTTCCAAGCACGCCGCAGGCGTCATCTCCTCGCAACTTTCTTGAATTACACGAGGAGGATACGGCTGAACTCCTGATACTATCATAGAATAAAGAACCAACTATCATAGAATAAAGAACCAATAAAGAACCAACCAAAGGGCTTCGACCTACAGTCGAAAGCAACGGGGCTGATCTTTTTTCAAAGCATTGGGTTTCAGGGACAGTGGAGCCAAAATGGACTTTAAGCAGGTAGAAATAAACAAAAGGGGGTTATATGATTGGTGGCTAAAATCACGGTGTAAGAATCCTTACACCGTGGCTAAAATCAAGGCAAAAGTGAAATTTCACCCTCCGCTAAGTACAAAATATATCACTTGTCACGGCTAGGTGGCGTGAGCCGCCGCCCACATTTAAAGGGCGGCGGGCGTCGCCTTACCCTTATCCATCCACTCACCCACCGCTCAAAACCACGAGGCTTGGAGGCTTTCTTGAGCGATTTGAAACCATCATAAACAAGTTTTTGTTGTTTGAAAGGTCTTCCTTTGCTGATGCCATGGAGGTGTGTGTACTATCTCTTGAGCACGCTTTTCAGGCTTGCATGTCTCATTGTACAATGCTCACAAATTGTACACCTTATTCGCTTCGTTGTAGAGAGAAGAAAAGGCCTTGGATGTGGCCCTCGATGCCATGATTAGCCGAACCCAGGATTTGAAGAATTCAATTGCAGGCTTCATCATCAAGCTTGAAACCGAGTACGAGACGCTGCAATGGTGAGCGCTATGACTTGGGAAAAAAAAAATGTCACTATTGGTGCGTAATTTTGGCTTAACTTTGGTAATTTTCAATCGAAACGCTAATACCGGTATCACACGGCCACGTTCAATCACGTTTCAGCCCGATCCGGATCGAAATTCTCGTCTGCGATTGGCTCCCTTCCGCAGCTTGCGCAAAGGAGCCAATCGCGACCGAGAAATTCGATCCAACTCAATCGCGATCAAAAGTGCGCCGTGTGATAAATCGCAGGCCTGCAGAATGTACGCGTGTAAACTGGGCCGGTATTTTGTAGCGATGCCTTTCCGATGCTAATGCCTTTTCGCGCATGGTCAGTGGTGCAGAGCGACGGTCCGCTCACATTATCTACCGTGATCCATAGGCGGAAAGTTTTTTCATTTTTCCACGGGGGGGAGAGGGGGGGGGGAGGGGGCCCGATCAGCTTTCCGAAACCTAACCATATATATATAGGGTGTTTCAGCGAACACTTTCAAAAATTCTTAAAGGTTGCCTGTGAGTGCAATTCTAGTTCATGAGCTGGTCTATTCGAAGAGGTGGACATTACTTGCACAAGAAATTGAAATGCATAATCGAATAATTAACTAAAATTCACTAATTCAGTTTTTAACTAATTACCTGATAGCCCATATTGCAATTTACAAATTGTAGCCATGGAGTTCGCAAGGCGAATCCACTTGGAACGAAGTCTCGGGATGACACCAGTTTCGAGATATTAATTCCCGAACTTTGTGGAGAAATGCATTGGCGTTCCAGTTAGTTTCTTAACAAAACGTCGTTTTATGCATTGAAGTGCAAAAGTAACTGGAACGCCAATGCATTTCTCCGTAAAGTTCGGGAATTAATATCTCGAAACTGGTGTCATCCTGAGAATTAATTCCAAGTGGATCTGCCTTGCGAACTCCACGGCTACAATTTGTAAATTGCAATATGGGCCATCAGGTAATTAATTAAAAACTGAATTAGTGAATTTTTTGTTAATTAGTCAATATGCATTTAAATTTTTTCTGCAAATAATGTGCACCTCTTCGAGTAGACCAGCTCATTAACTAGAATTGGGCTATCTGCCACAGGCAACCTTAAATAAATTTTGAAAGTGTTCGCTGAAACACCCTGTATATACATACATATATATATATATATATATATATATATATATATACCCTTTGCTAACAATTTTCTATTTATCGCTTTATGGCGAATGGAATTATATCTTACTTATTTTAACATTACTTGCACAAAAAATTGAAATGCATAATCGACTAAATCACAAAATTAGCCAATTAAGTTTTTACCTAATTACCTTATGGTCCATGTTGCAGTTTAAAATTCTAGCCATGGAGTTCGGATCCACTTGGAACTAGTTCTCAGGCTGACACCAGTGTCGAGATATTAATTCTCTAACATTGCGGAGAAATGCACTGGTGTGCCAGTCACTTTCTTAACAAGACGTCGTTTTATGCATCGAAGCACAAAAGTATGAATGGATATATAAATTATGGGGGTTTATGTGCCATAACCACGATCTGATTATGAGGCACACCGTAGTGGAGGACTCTGGAATAATTTAGACCACCTGGGGTTCTTTAACTTGCACCTAAACCTAAGTATACGGGATACGGGTGTTCTAGCATTTCTCCCCCATCGAAATGCAGCCGCCGTGGCCGTGATTTGATCCCGCGACCTCATGCTTAGCAGTCCAACACCATAGCCACTAAGCAACCACGGAGGGTAACTACAAAAGTAACTGGAACGCCAATGCATTTCTCCGCAATGTTCGGGAATTATCTCGAAACTGGTGCCATCCTGAGATTTAGTTCCTACAGCATCCGCCTTGCGAATTTCACGGCTAGAATTTGTAAATTGCAACATGGGCCATAAGTTACTATGTTAAAAACCTAATTGGTGATTTTTTGTTAATTAGTTGATTATGCATTTCAATTTTTTGTGCAAGTAATGTGTAGACCAGCTCACGAACTAGAATTGTGCTATCTGCCACAGGCAACCTTTAAAAATATTTTGATAGTGTTTGCTGAAACACCCCGTATATATGGCCTCTGCATGCAAGAGACGATGTTTCCATCCCTAATGTGTAAATGTTGTAAATAATTAGATGAGCTTTTTTTTTTCTTTTTTGTCGCCAGTCGTTAGCATTGCCTACTGGAAAAAAAATCAATAATGAGACACATATCACTCACATGCTTTTCACACGCTGTTAATAGAGGACTCTTGACGAATGGGTCACTGAAGTCTGCAAGTTTTTTTTCATGGTCACGAAAGCACGCAAAGTAATTTGAATTGAGGTGAACATACATCAACATATTCATTCTCTAGGCATAGGCTATCCATTTACTTGGCTACCTCCTTCTCTTTAAAAAATATAATAAACTTTGTCCTGTGTATATATTTAAATATATGATGTCTGTGCATCGTGTTCTCAGCGTAAATTAAAAAATAAGTGTTGAAGTGAGGGAACACGAATGAGGTATATAGCTGCCGCTGTTGCTTCTAATGCGCTTGTCCTCCTATTGTCAGGATTTGCCGAAATAAAGCGAAAGTATAAATTAAAAGCCGTGCACGTCCGTGCCAACAATGATGCTGTAAGCTTTTAGTCACAACAAAAGTGAAAACGTAGAGGCAACGCAAAAGAATCCGCAAATTATTTGGGTAACAGAACTCTGGTAATGACACTTCAGGGGTGGGGGGGGGCCTACGGATCACCGAGAGGGGGGGCTCTGCCCCTCCGGGAAAACTCTGGAGCAGAATGTCACTGTCGCTGCTCAGCTTTTTCTTTCTTCTCTCTCTACGGCAGCATGCGGCAGCATGCATCCCCAAGAAGCATGCTGCCAGCTAGTAGACGTCTACCTTCCAGCTTGATCTAGCTAAGGCCAAAGCTAGTAACCTTCTTTTGTAAGCTGTACTCTAGACCTAGAGCTCTACAAGCCAGCTGGTAGCTCAGCTAATGCTCCCTCCACTTACGGCTAGTAGCCATCTTGGGAAGCACTGCTGTAGCTACACTGTAGACATTAAATGTTCAGGCTTGTTCCAGGTTTGCAGGTGCTATACTTAGCTCTACTTACCATGTGCTGTTCTATTTCCTTTGTTTCACAGGCCATTAGTAGATTACACTGCATGTGCACCTTGCGTGCCAGTAGACTTGCACTGTGAAAATGCATGGATCCATATGCAAAAGTCACGTATGCCTTTTCCACAAGCAAATACAGCCAATAAATACCACTACCACCTCAGTTAAACTGCACTCTAACACGGTTGCATGTAGTACTAATGGCAGCAGAACTGAGTGCAAGTTCATGGAGAGAGCATATTAAGCAAGATAAAATATATGCAGAAAGGCTGTTTCCTGTCTCCACACAGACACAACCTTCCATAATGGCTCATAGATGCTTAAGGGAGCAGTAAAAAAATTCAATTTATTTCATAAATACAAATGTAGTTCAGTATGGCTGCTATGAATATGACTAATACAGTGGGTCCTTAGTAAATACATCTTTACAGAAAACTTAGAAATCTTAATTATCAATGCAAAAAAAAATAATTGTCTTAGTTCAAATGGCTATTCAAATGTTTATAAAACGTGTACAGGGACCAATTAGATTTTTTTGAGAGCATAATTAAATGTAGTAGTCTTTATTTTCAAATAAAGCAAACAGTGCAGTGAAAGAACAGGCTATGACTTGGACAGAATTGTAAGCTTAAAAGGCAGCAAAGGCGCATTCACAATGCTCCTCTTGAAGAAATCTTTCCAGTAACCAAGAAGATTTATTTTGCCTAAATCATGGCTGAAAAACTAAGCAATTCTCAAAAACACACACAAAACTGATTTGTGGTGCTTTCAAAAGTTACCAATCCGCCTTTTTCATGGCACTACAGCACATGCGCCCTGCCCTAGCGGATTAGTCGGGAAACATTTCCGAAGGGTCGTGCTCGCGGCCGTGCAGCGCGATCTCGGCGGAACGTCCCCCGAAAAAAAAAAAAAAAAATGCGCTCGGGCGCGTGCTGCTCTAAACACTCGTGTTGTGTACCGTGTTGAAACTCCACTGGTAGCTTGATATCGGTGCGGTGCCGAAAACGTGTAGCGTAAGACTGCAACTCCGCTTTAAAACAAAAAGCGACCAGGGCTTCGTTCGGGCCACTCAGTGGTCCTGACTGCTCCGTGAGCCACGTAGTTGCCGACTTTCAGTGATGGCTAGCAAATTTAACGAAAAAACCCTGCGTTACACTTGGGCAACACTTAAAACCATCACGTTGCTGATGAAGTCGGCCATCACTTGCTAGCGGTGGCAGCGCGTGCTTGACTTCATGTCCTCGTTTAAGGCGCGGTAACACTGGGTTGATAAGAGACTGGCAAGACACTCACGTCAATGATTGGCTGACTATTCAGCACAGTGTGTCGCTGAGACCATTTTATCATACCAGGCCGACAATGACGCAACTGACAAGCGTGAGTTTTACTGCGACGGGCTTTCCTGTCGACGGCACCGATAAAATCAGCGTGCTGACCATTGTTTGACCGAACCCCGCATGATCGGCCGTCGAACCGACAATGCAACAGCAGCAGCGCCTTCGTTTGTATATGTAATTAGTCACACACAAAATGAGTCAAAACATGCCTATGAAGTTGAAGTGCACTAGATCAACCCTCTCAAGCCGTCCACATGAAGTTGATCCTGTTCAGTGAAGTGTTCAGGCGGCTTAGGCTGGTAGGCTGCCGGTTGCATGCGCTACGTAGATGGGTGGGTCTGTAGGTGTTGTTATGCTGACATATTTCGTAGTTCTAAAAATGCGCTGTTTACCTCTGCATCAAACGGGATACAAGAGATGGTGCATTCGGTACAGTAGCATAAACAGCCGCCTCGCTCAGTTATACTAATGGTGTCTGCGATGGCATCAGGGTGGAACAACACGGCTCATATGCACAGAGGTGTATGTTTTGCTGTGTTTTGACATTATTTCATATCATCGATGCACCTTTTCCTGAATCTTTGACGCTAACAACGATCTGTGGCTGTAGATGTCAATATAAACAAGTGCGCCGCTTTGGTAAATCTGACGCAGAAGGCTGCACTCGTAGACTTCTTGAATATTCAAAATGTATAAAGAATGTATAAAGATAATACAAAAACCAAGGTGCAAGTGCAGAAATCAGCGGCAATCAGCGAAAATCAAGGCAGCCGCGTCAGCAGACGCAACTTAGCGTGCCTTTATCGGCCGCACGTTTAGCACAACAGTGCACTCAGGCCTGCTAACCCAGTAGTCGGCGAGTGCTACATAACTTCTAGGAACAACGTGATACTCTGGAGAAGCCATGAATAATTATTTGCGATCCACGAAATGCACAACCGACGTGCACTCAACATAGGTGCAGGTACACAAATCAACCAGTGAAAGCCCCGGCATCCTTACAAAACTTTTCAATGGTGTGCGGCAGAGGGCACCACAGGAAAATGAAAAAGGCGGATTAGAATTACAAGTGAACTGTGGCTGGCCTGTGACAAGAGCTCGTTGTGGGCCCTGGAGCCATGTTTTGATTATGAGGCCCACCATTTCTGCTTAACGAAAAGGCTTTATCTTCACCCTGCAATACTTTGTTGTAATCTTCTACTGACAACTGGGACTCCCATGCAGAAATTTGGTCGATGAGGTCACAGCTACGGAACTTCCTTCTTCGTGCCACCTCAGGGAAATATTCAGCTGCTTACACAGGGATTGGTGGCTCAACGTCAACAGTGTAAAACAAATTGTGCATAAAAATTATTAATTTCGTTTAAAATCAATGAATGCACCTAAGACAAATTCATGAAGGGAGTATTGACACCGATATTTTGCACTCCACTTTTTTCAGTAGCTCCCAACTCCATAATTATGACATGGAGACTAAATTCCTTGAGCAGCACAGATAATTATTACATCACATTTTATGCAGCTAGTTTAAAATGTACTTCAAGTGCAGCACTATTTTAGACGTGAAGCAGGAGACAATTCGCATCACCAAAACCATAGTTGGAATTCGTGCGATGTCACAAACAACTCAACCACGAGCCAGTTGGCTCAATGCAGTAGTTGATGGTGATATAATGACCTTGTCACTCAAAGCCTTCAAATTGACCCTTCCATTTGCGCGCTTCTTTTTTAAATGCAAGAGGACTCTCTCCGCGTTATCCTGTTGAGTGTTGAATGATCTATTTTCGCAGCATGGTCACAGTGTGTGTGTATGGGTTAGTTGTGCCTGGTACCATGAGACCGCCACATCGAGTATTGGTGACATGAATAGACTTCTGTTTCACGTCCAAAGTGACACTACACTTCGTGCATGTTCTGAGCTGTCACACTAAAAGGTAATGTATTTATTCATAATATTTCTGTATTATTAGACGAGTGATTGAGCCTGCATAGCATAATTATTAATTTGACAGCTATCCTTTCTTGGCATAGAAATTAGACAATATTTCTGTGGCATACCAAAAAAAAAAAAAAAAAAAAAACCCTAAGTACTCTCATGTCAGCACCAACAATGGCAAACAACCTTACCTTCATTGTTTTGATGTCAAATTCACATTGGATATGGTAAACTTCAAAAGGGAAAGGCCATTTTCCTTACTGACAAATAGTGTAACATAAAACTCCCTTCCTGAAGCTAGCAGCATTTAAACATTGCAATTTGGCAAGCTAGAGGTCAGACTTATACATAACTAAATTAAAGACCTAGAGGTTCCCCACCAATAAATGCAAGTATAGCTCACTTTCATATATTCCAGAAAACACAGTAAGAATTCTATGTAATTAAGGTTATAAAATGCATCACATTTACCTTTGATTCGCAGATGACGCTCAAGCAGCAGTTTTGTCAGCCAGTCTGCCACTGGTGTGATAGAGTGTGACAGCATATTAGCTCACGTTGTGTTGTTCCTAGCAGCCTCTGAATTTCAGACATTGATTAGATGATACATGTAGCACAAACAACTACCTAAATTAGAATGGCAAAATAATAGCACAAGAATACAGTAGCGCACCCAGGATCTCTGCCAGGGGGGGGGGGGGGGGGGGGGTTGACAGTTTGCCAATACCATCTAAACAGCACTAATTTCGATTGCTTCACGGGAAATTGTCAAAAAATGCGCTTTTTGCGAGTGTGCAGACGATTGCGCGTCTTACATCTTAGTTGCATTACTCAAATGCGTAAGGAAAGAAAAGGGGTTAAACAAAAGGGGGGGTTAAGTCGGCCTCCGGGGGGGGGGGGGGGTTACAACCCCCGAATCCCCCCCCGTCGGTGCGCCACTGCAAGAATAGCAAAATAGCACATTGCCCATTAACAGCCTTAAGCTGCTCTGGCTTATGTCAAGGAAATAGTTTAAATATGATAGTTCACTATTCAACAAACAAAATGCACATTGTTTTAACCTTGTTTCTTGTCTCAAACTTATTGTCATTGTTTTCTTTCTGCAGCCAAATTAACCCTACATTACTTTAAGGTCACATTCGATGACAGCTATGAATTGCTTCATTCAAGGTTTTCTTCTTGCAGTGAGAAAGGTAGAATGACATATGGACAGTGATAGCTTACACAGAATTTAAAATGCGACCTCCAAGTTAAGACAGGTGCTCAAAAAAACAAAAAGAAATAAATAAATAAAATTAAAAAAAAAAGATTCATATACTCGGAACAAAGCACACTACATTGACTTAACACAACTCTGTGACACAGCTTTCTTGACAGTCACATGGGTTAGTGCAGTGCAGAAACCATTCAGTAAATATATAATGAAGGCCAACTGATGGTTAAGGTATCTTGCTTAAACAATGGAAAAAAAAAAAAAAGTTACATGCAAAACATCCAAAACAATACATGCAAAAGTCATTTAAAGTTCACCATGATTTGCAGATCAGCTTTTTACATTTCACCCAGCATCACTGAAAAGAGTGACACAGTACTAAATTACTTAACCTTGAAATTGCAAGTTTCATTTAGCTGATGTGTAAAGGTTATGATTTTTTTTCACTCAATATAGCAGTGCCCGACAGATTTTGAACCACTTTAAAGGTTCAATTTTTATGAAATGTTGCATATGTATGCTTATGAGCTACTGATGATTTTGTTTTACTTCCTTGTGGCTTCCCTTGAAACAGCATCATAAACTTCTGTTCTTTACTGTCATCATTGTACAAAAGAGGCCTCAGCAGCAGGCAGCCGTTACTTTTGGTGACTGCACTTGTTTGCTGCTGCCGTTGGTATTATTTGCATTGCCTTCATGCCTAATAGTGGAAAGGCCACATTTCCATTAGCTAAATGTGAGGCCATTAGCAGCTTTTTCCCGAATTGGAAGGTCAACGAACGGTGATGAGGCCTATCGATTTGGTAACGGAATTACGCAGCTCCCGTCGTAGCCTCACAGCCAGTACCATATTCAAGTTGCAAAGAGGCAAAAGGGAAAAAATGCTGCTAACAAACCTAAAAAAAAAACTTGCAATCTGAAACAAGCTCCATCGATAACTGCATGAATGTGACAATCTGAAACGCTAACTGATGTTCGTGCCGTTCAAATCATGCAACCTGGTTTCAAGCAAATTAGGAACCCTTCAATCATATAATAAAATCACTTACCGAACTGAAATAAAGTGGTGTTGTTGCTGCCATTCTTGCAAACACGATCCGAAGTTCTCCACTCGAAAACTCGTATCACTTTAAGCAAGCAAACAGCACGAACCGCCACCACCACTGCCAAAAGTTTCAAAAGCGGCACCAACTGCATGTGGCGCCACCCACGCTACCGGCGCTGTGCTTGAATAGAGCTGTTTGATCTTTTCTCAAGCATACATATTTTAATGTTAAAAGTACTTTAATGCACAGCTATCTTTTTCTAAAAGCATACATTTTATTTTTTACTTGCTCTTATGCACATTTTAAATTGCACGCCACCTTTGCGGGCTGCAAGTCACAGCATGCTATCAATGTGGTGCCAGATTTGAACAGGCAAACGTGCACAATTCAAAACGTGCGTAGAAAATCTATGAAGAATCGATTGCCGCGCTCTCCATTTGGGGTGCTGATTAAGCCACAATGGGTTTCATATGCCCTATCAATGCAACTATCCCCTCACCTTTTTTGAAACTTCCACACTTACAAAATTGACTGGTTTGCCCCCCTCTCCCCCGTTCCCCGTTCACTCTATGTATTGGCGAGCGGACCCACCTCCAATTTGTTGAGGCTGCCCTGGATCCTCCCTGGCAATGCCTTCGCAGTTTTGACACTTTTTCTAAGTAATTGTCTTCATAATGGCTAGAAGCGTATGACTTGGAGACATCAAGTGCTAGCCATGGTGGTGATATTTTTTGACATATTTTTTATAACCAAACGTCTTCACAATCTAGAACCATATAGCTTGGAAACATCAAGTGCTAGCCATCTTGAAGATGTCTAAACTGTAGCTTGACATAGATCTAGCTGCTTCTAGCCTGCTCAAGCTGTATCAAGCTAGCTAGTAGCCAACTTGTGCTTCCTGGGTGCTTAGTATGGAATGTTGCGTCAGGCGCCACTTCGAAGACTGGCATGACGATTGACTAATATGACATGACGAAGACTGGCATGGCAATCCATGATTGGAATCTTCAGCCTTGCAGCACAAGTAGCCGAGTAAGCATGCACAGCTTCAGGGTGACAGAACACTTTGATATACAGTGCCTTCAACGGTAAACTATCAGTAATTTTAATAAAAACACTGTGTTACCTTTAGCTTTGGTAGGCACAGTTATCGTGAACAAGTAGAGTCAGTAAATATACATAAAAAAAATTTTTGAGTTGCCACATCAGAGAACTGCAGAACATTATAACTCAAGCATAGCATCATCCCTAGGGCAGACTGAATACCAGGCTGCTTCAGTAACGAAACAGCCCACATGACAGCAATGGAGGTCTCGGTCATTTCTGTCCCACTGCCCCTTTGGGGGACATTTCCACTATGGAAACAACAAGCGACTCCGAATAAACACATAAATTTATCAAAGCCAAAAACGGGGCAAGCTTCTGCATCAAGGACTTGGCAGAGTAAGTGAGCCATGTACAGGAGTCGCCCTTATAAAATATCTTACAGCTACATTGGCAGCCTACAAAACAACAGAACAGCAGCAAAAGCCTCAACACGATTCAGCAACAGCCAGAGTTACTTGCTCCTGATGTGACAGCGGCATGCCAGACCTGAAACATAGATTCTGCTTTTGCACAGCACTAAACCCAGTCAGAGGCAAATACGAGGAACAGCACAGAACACTGGATTCTTGGATATATACTGGGATCAAGACCTGGCTTTATGCCATGGAGAGACATACATTTCCATATTTTTAATGCCTCCCCCCTTTCACCAGAAAAAAAAAATTACCTATTTGATTTCGGAATCAAACTAGGTTACTGCAGATGCTTTGACCACTGAGTGCCATGAGAATAGTGAAAGTAATCACAAATAGGTTTCTAAGTAATGGCATTAAAATGTGTATTAACGTTCGAAGAAGAGTACATTTAGAGAGCATGGACCAGTAGGTAAGAAAATATTTAGTGGCGGAGAAACGGGACACAACACCGACCACTGACCACAGCATCTCTACCCTGAGTCACCGCAACATTCTCCCATGGGCATGTCTAAGATCTAGTTTGCATTCGGCAACGAATGTACCCGTTCACGTACAAAAAAAAAATGCAGAAGACCCAAAGAAAGCTATTCACTTTAGATTGGTAGAAAGAGGCAAAGATGAATTCAGTTCCACGTGAAGTTTGTTGCTGTGAGGATGATTAATTAGCGTTTGGTGTTTCATTGCATAATTCGATAGAGAACAGAATCGGTGTGCAGCGGTAATACAGATGCATCGGCTCATTATAGTATGTGCGCTTTCCTGTGTTGAGCCACATAGGGCGAGGACGTAGTTTCTGTTAAGCAAAGGCCCCAAGAAGAAACGCTTCTGCAGTAAAATGAGCAGCCCTAAGACGGCCACAAACCATCCTTCTCTATCACAGATATTTATTCATTCATTTCATAATAGTGGTACTATATTACACTATTAAAAACTTGAAGACAATCATATTTGAAGAAAGTTCCATTTCTTTCATCTTTCTAGACAGACTTGTACATAATGAATTGTGTAATTATTGTAATCAATTATGTTTTTCGTAATTTTGTAATAAACTATTGCTTTTTTACTCAGTAACACCCACTGAAATTCAATTACTTTTGTCAGTAACCAACTACATGTAACCAGTTACATTTCTGACGAAACAAGCTATAACAAGCTAAACAAGCTATAACAAATTTGGTGTGAACTAAAGTGTTAAAATGGATGAAAACATGTACGTGGGTTACCTGCTTCCCACAATCAGCGTTCTACACCTATGCCTTGATCAGCTGAACATCGCAGGCTTACAGATTTCCACATCTCTTGGAAGTCCTACCTTCTCAGCTTTTCCTTTATAATAAATTTCTCTCTTTCTCTCCTGGAAGTACTTTTAAGTGTCCTTCATAGGTGGTAACACCTCCTGCTCAATTCTTATTTTCTGCTTAGGGCAGTCTATGACTTCTCTGATATAGACAGAAGTTTTTGGCGATTAGAACACATTCTATGGGATTGTGCATGTGTTCAAGATAAAAATGCAGTCTCCCCAGAACAGCTTGGGGTGCGGTGGAAAGCCGCGCTGATCAGCTCAGATCTGCAAGATAAACTATGGGCCATCCAGCGAGCTCAAGAGGAGGCCGGGAGACAGGGTCTCTCTACCACCCCTGGCGCGGCCTAGGCCCAGGCCTCAATCCGCTGGTCTCAATAAAGTTTTCACTCACTCACTTAAACGCATATGCTTCTATCTGTCTGATACATGCGTGACTCACTCACGCCTATTTTTGCGATTGTAACACACAAACAGTATTTTTGGGGCTGATTGTATGCAGCTTTATAATAAATGACATTACATTGCATTGTGGTGTGATTGGCAATGAACTCGCTAACAATGAGGCAAAATTGGTATTCTCTTCCTCCGATGAAGTATGGATTGCATACTCATGACCCGACACCAACTCAGTGATCAAGGCACTCATGCAGGACCTTACGAAGGCATACAGAGCCCATGCTGACAACACATCCACAGATGCCTACATATGATCGACCCAGACAGTAAATTCTGTTTGCTCCTAAAGGTTACGCAGAGAAAAGCTTCATTGCTGCACAGGATTCGACTGGGCCTTCCTTTCACCCGTCGCTACGCACACCTCATTGACCAGTCAAACAGCCCCAATTGTGAACACTGCCAGATACCTGAAATGCTGGAACACATATTGTGTGATTACCCAGCATATATGATGGAGCGAAGGACATTGGAAGGTTCCCTAGCCAGCGTTCGCAGGCAACCACTGTCGCGGGACGCTATCCTCGGCCCATGGCCTGACATTGCAACTTCAATGCGGGCAACTAAAGCGCTGTTTAAGTTTCTGCAGGACACGAAGCTGGAGGAGCGGCTCCAGTCTAATGTACATAAGCACTCGCCACTCCTCTTATCATCAGCCATCCCAGTACTTCCTTTCCCTCTTCCCCACTACAGAGAGCAGACTGGAGCACACTAGCTCAGGTCGACCTCTCTGTATTTCCTATCAATAAAATCTATATTGTAAAGGCGTTTATTAGGCACCATCCTTTTGGACCGACCGTTAGTTCAAGGCCTGAGATCTCAGCACGAGCAGCATTTCTCGAGGAGAGCGCAGGAGGGATCGACCCACTAGAAAGGGCTGGAGAGCATGACCCACTATGGCGTTCGTATCCTTCGCTACAATCACCCCCGGGAGCGAAAAGAGAGCCGTCGGGCGACCTAACAGCTGGTCACTATGAGTGGGTCATAGTAGGTCTTGAGGCGCTCGACGTTGACAATGTCGCGTCCACGACGGCGCATGTCCGTAGAAGGTTCAACTGGTTCGATCACGTAGTTGACGGGAGATGCGCGTTCGACGATACGGTAGGGGCCTTCATACTTGGGCACTAGTTTGGATGAGAGACCAGGTGTAGCGGAAGGAACCGAGAGCCACACAAGCGCTCCAGGAAGGAAGGTGGGTGCAGAAGTGGTGTCACCGCGTGTGCTCTTCTGGGGCTCTTGGTCACTGGATGTAAAGACCCGTGCGAGATCGCGGCACTCTTCGGCATGTCTTGCCGTGTCAGAAATGGGCGCACATTCGGATGCATCCGGCCGGTACGGTAGAATTGTGTCGATGGTGTGCGACGGGTGCCGACCGTACAGTAGGAAAAAAGGTGAAAAGCCAGTGGTGCTCTGAGTAGCGGTGTTATAGGCGTAAGTGACGAAGGGCAGAATGGCGTCCCAATTAGTATGGTCAGAGGCGACGTACATAGCAAGCATGTCCCCGAGGGTACGGTTGAAGCGTTCGGTAAAGCCATTGGTTTGGGGGTGGTACGCCGCAGTTGTGCGATGAACAACGTGGCACTCCTTGAGAATGGCTTCAACGACTTCGGACAGGAAGACACGTCCGCGGTCACTAAGCAGTTTCTGGGGTGGCCCATGTTGCAGGATGAATCGTCGAAGCAAGAAGGAGGCAACATCGCGCGCTGTAGCTGCCGGTAGGGTGCAGGTTTCGGCGTATCGCGTCAAGTGGTCGACTGCAACAATTGCCCAGCGATTTCCAGCCGACGTCAGTGGAAGGAGCCCATAAAAATCGATGCCAACGCGTCCAAACGGCCGGGTAGGGCAAGGTAAAGGTTGCAGACCAGCTGGCGAGAGGCGGGGCAAAGTTTTCCGGCGCTGACAATCGGGACAAGAGCGAACGAACTTCAGAACGTAGCGGTACATCCCGCGCCAGTAATACCGCTGTTGAAGACGCTGGTAAGTCTTTAAAACGCCGGAGTGCGCACACTGTGGATCAGCGTGGAAAGCTGTGCATACTTTGGAACGCAGACTGCGGGGTACCACTAACAACCACTGGCGTCCGTCGAGGTTATAATTGCGTCGGTGAAGCAGGTTGTCGCGAATGGCAAAGTGACGTGCTTGGCGACGCAACGTGCGAGTGCTTGGTTGGGCCGACGAACCAGAAAGCAAGTCTAGAAGGGAGGCAATCCAGTGGTCTTTGCGCTGCTCAGAAGCGATGGTGTTAAGGTCGAGCGAAGAAACAATAATCTCGGATAGGGAAGAGCAGGTATTGTCAGGCAACGGAGAGCGCGAGAGGGCGTCGGCGTCAGAATGCTGGCATCTGTTGTGGTACAGCACGCGGATATCGTAGTCCTGCAAGCGAAGTGCCCATCGAGCAAGACGGCCAGAAGGGTCCTTCAAGGACGACAGCCAACATTGTGCATGGTGGTCCGTGACGACGTCAAATGGACGGCCATATAAATAAGGTCTGAACTTAGTCAGAGCCCAGATAATGGCTAAGCATTCTTTTTCTGTCACACTGTAATTTGTCTTGGCTTTCGTAAGCATGCGACTTGCATAGGCGACGACATATTCAGGAAACCCTTGTTTGCGTTGGGCAAGAACAGCGCCGAGGCCAACCCCGCTGGCATCTGTATGCACCTCAGTAGGAGCTGTCGGATCGTAGTGGCGCAAAATTGGCGGGGAGGTAAGCAGATGACGCAGCTTTGTAAAGGCCTCGTCGCACTGGGACGACCACGAAGTAAGGGGCCCGTTGCGTGTAAGCAGTTTCGTCAGGGGTGAGATGATGGCAGCGAAATTGCGAATAAAGCGTCTGAAGTAAGAACACAGACCTATGAAACTGCGCAATTCTTTGACGGATGTTGGCTTAGGGAACTCGGCGACGGCCCGAAGCTTGGCTGGATCAGGGAGAATCCCATCCTTGGATACGACGTAACCGAGGATCGTCAGCTGCCGAGCTGCAAATCGGCACTTCTTGAGGTTTAGTTGTAGGCCTGCGTTTGTTAAGCACACGTCAAAACACACCGTAGGCGTTGAAGGTGCGTTGTGAAGTCCGGCGCAAAAACAACAACGTCATCAAGGTAGCACAAGCATGTGTGCCACTTCAAGCCATGCAGAACGGCGTCCATCATGCGCTCAAATGTTGCGGGCGCATTACAAAGCCCAAAAGGCATTACGTTAAATTCGTATAAGCCATCGGGTGTTACAAAAGCTGTCTTTGGCCGATCGGCGTCAGCCATGGGTACTTGCCAGTACCCTGAGCGCAGATCTAAAGATGAAAATAATTCTGCGCCTTGTAGACTGTCAATGGCGTCGTCTATGCACGGGAGAGGGTAGACATCCTTGTGTGTGATCTTGTTTAGGCGCCGGTAGTCGACACAGAACCACACAGAACCATCTTTCTTCGTAACGAGGACCACAGGGGATGCCCATGGACTGTTGGAAGGTCGTATCACCTCGCGGCGAAGCATGTCGTCGACTTGTTCGTTGATTACACGACGCTCTGCAGGAGATACACGATACGGGCGTTGCCGCAATGGCGGTTGCGAGCCAGTGTCGATGCGGTGAGTAACAGTTGATGTCCGGCCTAGGGAAGATTGCCCGACATCGAAAGAAGAACGAAATTCTTCCAAGAGGCACACAAGTTGAGATCGCTGGACCGGCGTAAGGTCATCGGCAATGGAAGAATCAAACACATCACTGGACGGTCCCTCACAGGCAGAAATAGCAGTGAGCTCACTAGAACCAGCGCAGTAATTTTCATCGGGCACGTCCATAACTTGCACGTCTTCAATCGCTTCGACGTTGCCTAGACATTCCCCTCGGAGCAGCATGACAGGGTATGGAAACGGGTTGCAAACGAAAATGGTGCTGTAGCCCTGCTTGATGTCCACTGTCGCAAAAGGTAGCAGCAGGCCTGTCCGAGTAAGGAAGCGGTCAGATGCAGGCAGCAGCGCAACAGCGTCTTGAGATTCCGCTGCAGTACATGGGCACGACTGTTGACGCGCGGGGAGGAACGTGGGTGTCGTCGTGGACAATTAGCTTGCTCGACAGGGAAGTATTGTCGGTGATTGGCAAATCTAACAGTGGCGAGAGTTCCATCTCGGCCCGTGCGCAATTGATAACGGCATTGTGGCGCGAGAGGAAATCCCAGCCGAGGATAATGTCGTGAGAACACGAGGTGAGGATTATGAATTCTATGGCGTACAGAACGTCGTCTATAACAACACGAGCAGTGCAAGCCGCTAAGGGGCGGATATCCTGAGCACTGGCTGTGCAGAGGGACAGTCCAGAAAGGGGCGTCGTGACTTTCCGAAGTAGGCGGCAAAGCTTAGCGTCCATAACACATACGGCGGCTCCAGTGTCCACGAGTGCAGATGCGCGAACACCGTCAACAAACACTTCGACCACATTTGAAGGACTGAGGACTTTCACGTTTCGACGGCGCCGCAGCCTTTGCCTCTTGGACTGCGACGATTAGTTTTCCTCGTCCCGAGTTACGGGACGGGGTCGCATTGGCGACACTGAGCGACGGCGTGGAGATGGTGAACGGCGGGTAGTTGGCGTCGGGCGCGAAGTCGGTGACATAGCCAAATGGGGTTCGTAATATGGACGGTTGAACTGGCTTGTCACGGCTGATGCGGCGCTAGGCGGCTGAGCGCGATAACAATAACGAGCGACGTGACTGGCATAGCCGCACGCAAAGCATATATCGGCCGGTTGTCGGATGTACGCCATCGGTTCGCTGGGGCAGGTCCCATCCATGTAAGAGGTCGCGTTGTACTGGGCGGATGCTAGTATGACGGCATGGCGGGCTGCGGTCGGGGCCTAGCCGCAACGTCGCCATAACGGAGAGGCACACTCGGAGAGAGTGGTTGAGACCTCGCGACGACTTCAGCATAGCTGAGTGGTGCAGCCGTCGGAACATGTTGGGGCGTCACGACGACATCGACGTAGCTTAGTGGAGCGGCCGCAGGAGGATGGTGATGCTGGTCTGGCAAGACCTCGGCGATTTCCTGCTCGATCGCGCGACGGAGCGTGGGCATAACATTCGTTGCGGGCAGAAGTTGAAGGCTTCGCTACACTATCTACATTACAGATTTGGTCAGCTTTTAGAGGAATGTGAATGTTTACTCGTGTTGTAGCGAACGCCAGCAAACGTTAAAAGTAGTCTTTGTCAAGGTCTCATGGTGGTAAACACGACGCAAGGAACGTTTGAGTTAGGAAAAGCCTTTATGGGGCGTGAGCATAATAAAAATACATATATCAAGAAAGCATGCGTTACAAACCCAATAGCAAAAACCTAATAATGACAAACTATACACGAAACGAATTAATTGAAAATGTTGTCTAAAGTCCTTAGACAAGACATGTTATGAAATTCAAAATATTTACATCAAGTCCATTGACGTAACCACGTCGCCTAGTTGTCGCTGCTTCGGACGACACGTTGTCGTGCCCGCCAATGCATCGTGGACTTGATGTCGCTGCGTCCGACGTTCGGCCCACGGTTGACTGGGTCAGGGAGTCAGGGCAGTGGGGTGATCGAGGCGCCTGGATTGACCGGTCGACTCCGCTTAGCCTGCGGATCGTAGCCGCAGGAAGTCTGGGAAACGGCTCCATCAGGCTGTAGCTGTGCAGCCTCCGGTGGAGCACCCGCTCAGCTCGTGAGTCGCGGCCACGGCAGCTGAAGAGCAGCTTCCGCTGGGTTGCCGCCGTCTCCGCGCTCCACCCGTGCTCTCCGGCCTCCAGCTCCTTCTGCCCCTTGTCGTCCCAGAGCGTAGCTGGGCTGCTCTCTTCGGCTACGTGTCTCTTTTCTCCCGTTGGCCACGTAGCTCCGCGTGCACTTTTGCACTTCTTCTTTCATATATTTTATTGTTTTTATTCGGACCCTCTTATTTTTCTTTATTTTTTTCAACCGACTCCTCGTGCTTTCTTGTCCTCTTCTTATCTTCTGCTTTTTCTTCTTCTTTCTTTCTTTATTGGCTCATGACAGTGAAGGGCATCAGGAAGAGGTCCACCAGATATGGCCGACAAATTGAAATGGTGCCTCTGTAGCTAAATGGCGATGGCCATTAATGCGAGGGAATCGCCTATGGACAATTTTTCAGTTTTTCACTGGCCCTATCGGGAGCACCATCCCCTAGTGCCAGCAACAATGAAGCGCTGCACTTCATGGAGGACCCAGACTCTACCATCGCGGCATTGAGTAATCACAATCTTGTGCACAAGGTGTTCGTATGTTACAACACAGACATCTCTGCAATGCAGTATGATGGTTTAAGGCTGGTGCTGCCGTGAAAACAAATAAGCAAAAATGCATTGTTTTCATATGTACGGTAGTGCAGACATCGAACAAGTTTTCAATGTCACTGCAAATGTCTGCACAAGAAAACCAGGGAAGATTACTGAACACAATTTTGAAAAGTCATTGTTAGTGAAGTTAAACAATGTGTGAAGGGCTGCAGAGGACACATTGAAAGTGCCAGGCCAACTCGTTCTATTTACTAGATTTGTGCATTGTTAATAAAAGTAGACAGAAAAGTAACATTAAAGTAATCAATTGCTTTTTACTAATTGTTCAATAACTTTCATGCGGCATTAATTGGTAACTGTAATCAAAGACATTTTTGAAAGAAGTAATTGTAATTGGTTACTTTTTTACTGTAATGTGTATAAGTCTGCTTCTATAGCACTTGTGTTCAGAGATATTCATATTAAAATTTGGCACTCAATACATTATTTTATCATTCAAAGGAAGGAGTATTAATGCGAAGGAAAGCCCCACGTTACGGAACTGATTGTGAAGTAAAAAAGGGGAGGCCAGTCTCGGTTTCGCAAGCCCAGAGGAGCACACAGCTTTATTGCCCGACTTCTAGCCTTGTGTCGATGGCTTGTGTCAATACTTCGGCCTTTCAATGCAGTATTGGCATGCAGAGTGTCAAATTTGAGTACTATAAATGTCTTGGAATACAAGCACTTGGAAGAATAAAAGAAAATGGAGTTCTCTTTGAATACAATTATCCAATAGTTTCCAATACAAACATATACCATAAACAAGAAATTAAAGAAAGTTTAACTTCTTCGTTAAGTATTTGTTGACGCTACTGGTTGCGAAATTTGTTTCCAACTAAGTGCATACACTGTGCATAAAAGCAACATTTGCATAGCTAGCTTAGATTTTTTATTTAAATGACTGGTGCTTTATCTTAGAAATCACTGTGTATCAAATGTTCCATCTCCCTAAAGTCGGGAGACAAGTGCTGCAAGGCCACAGATGTTTTCATTCGTGGGATCTGAAACAGCCGGCAAAGTGGTGCCTGTTGCAGGTGAGCTAGAAAAACACAAGCATGCAAACACCCTGGTGGGCCATGCATTCATATTTATGAACCTAGCTAGAACCCAGCCTACAGCATGGCTGCCCCTGGTAGATAGCGCTGCAGTAGTGCAGTTTGTTTGCCGCTGAAATATCATGGGCACTTTATCTCTGTTAGTGCATTGTGTGACTCCAGTGAGCTAACGAGAGCTGTTATTTCATTTTGCTTGCAGGCCGTCAGTTCTGAACAGTTTCGCCCTGTTGTCCGGACAGCTCAACACCCTCATGAAAGTGCTGCGGAACGAGAAGACTCCACCACTCCGGAATAGAATCCTATTGCCACTCTTTTTGAACCCTGAGCGAGATGAAGAGCTAGCTGTACGTACGACATCTAAGGCCATTGATTATCCGCAGTAGCTTGTAGGAAGCCACTTTTGTTCAAAACTTAATTGCTCAAAGTCTGTGCTCTTGAACTACTTGCACCGTGTAAGTGCCACCTAGCATCGTCCACTGGTGTAGTGACAATGACCTCCAGGTGTCATGACTGCACCGTGGTTGTGGCACAACTCTTACCATGTAGAAATTTTCACTGTGCCCCCGTTCTCCATAGTTTGTGGCTGATCTGCAACATGGCTAAAAAATGCGTTGTTGCCACACTTTGAACCTTTTGTTATGAACTGATTCATAGTAGTGCTGTCACATCGCCACAATGTTTTTTGTATATTTGATGCACATGATTATTACTTGAATTATCTTACAGTCAGTGAGAACAGAGCTGTGCATAACTTTCCTTTACACATGCAATGTATTGGGAGCCACCTGAAGTTGTGCTTTGGAAAATTGCCAATCAACAATGCAGCAACCTGTCTGTTACACCGTACATATGAAAACAATGCATTTTTGCTTGTTTGTTTTCAAGGCAGCACCAGCCTTAAACCATCATACTGCATTACCGAAAACATTAGCCGTTGACTGGTGTGCACAGCAGGCCATGTATCTCAACAAGGAAACAGTCCTCACACATGCTACAAGGAAGAAAGCAAGCTCTTGTACACTTAACAAGGGTTTCATGCAAGCGCATGAAGGCAGTATCCGAAGTTTGACAACAACTCATTTTTTAGCCATGTTGCAGATGAGCCATGAAGGTTGTACCTGTGCTTTTCATTTTCTCACAATCTAACACACTGACTCCCATATCTGCCACTTATTAGAGACTTGAGTTTTCTCAGAGAAGACGCAAACCCTTAATGCCCCACCAGATCAGAATTTGATCACCTGACAGTTGTATGTGATATTGCAGTTCGAAAAAGAAGAAAACAGATCCACACATGGAAAATTATGCAAAAGGATGCACTGCTTATTTAATTGTGGCAGCACAATAGTTTTTTGTCAAGGTTTTGCAGGAAACATTGTCACACGAGCCTTCGGCACTGAAGTCAAACTTGGAAACTTTAAGTCCCACAGTTGCTGGAAAACTAGGCATTTGCTTTGCAGAAGCTGACAGAGAACAGAATTCAGTTCTTCAACCATGAAGTGGTGCCCGACTACCTGCGCACCAAGCCAGATCCAGAAATAGAGGCTGCAGAGCTCCAGATCAACACCAAGGCCAGCCAGATGTCCATGGACGCCGCCCAGGCAGGAATCATTTTGTACATCAATCTCACTGTGTATATTCCTGTGCTGTCCAAGTGCAGTTTATTGCAGCTCTTAGAGGGGCCATGACACCAAGTCTCCAAGCTTTAATTGTGCATTGTATGTTAAGCCGTACACGTCCCACAGCAAGGTGGCAAAATTTGAGCACATTCAATACTGTAGAAAATTAGTATATATATATTTTTTATATTGCGGTTAAACGGAAAGCCTTTCAATGCTTTCTCAGCTCGACTACCGGGTGCGTGAGGTATTTGAGGTCATAATGACGACTTCAGGAAGGGCATCGATATTTCAGACAAGATTCATTATACTCGTTCCAAATGTTTTTCAGTGTTTGTGTTGCTGCTTTTTCATAAGACTGTTGGATAAAACCACCTCACATGAGAGAATGTCATTTCTTGTTTCTACAGGCATGGCAATGCATGTATGCCATAGCTGCCTGCTCATTCAACATCAGTTGCTGTTGTATCCACATTTAACCTAGTGTATTGCAGCATTAAAGGGACACCAAAGAGAAAAATGGTTTTAGCTTTGTTAGTAAATTACCCTTTTACAGTGTGAAAAACGCCGCTGTTACTTCAAGAAGACGCTTGGTACACCAGAAAAGAAGTAAGAACTAAAGACTGGTGGCGATGCTGCCTTGATATTTCCACACCAGCTCGTCGTGACGTCTTAGATTTTGATGCCGTCTGCTCGGACCTAGCTAATTATTTATTGGTAAAAATAGACTACATCATATTCTATAATACCCAGACTAATCTTGGGAAGTTTCAATAGCTTTTACTTAACCACAATGGCCGAAATGTGGAAAAATGCTTTGCAATCTGTGACATCACACTGACATACCAGTGCTTGGGGTTTTGGTGCAAAATTTAGAAATTAAACTTTGATGATTATTTCCTCTTCTAATAATGAACCTATTACCATAAAATCAATGAAGGTAGAGTTCTCGAAGAATTCATTATCAATATACAATGATTCATTGTTTCTCTTTAGTATCCTTTTAAAGCATCATTGTCTGTTGAAGTCAGTTCGGGGCCTTTGAAAAGTTTGCAGCCAACTTTCTCACAGCTGTCATGTCCAACACTGACATGCGCATCCTCTCCTTGACAGAAACAAATAGCTTCACTCAACAAAATTGTGAACACTATAGAGACGCTACTGAAGACTACACGTGAAGACTGGGAAAGCACATCAGGTGAGGGCCTCACCTGCCTTCTGCTGCCTCTTCCATTCGCCGTTTTTGCCATGTGGTGCCCACTTGTATGAGCCGGCCACTGGCCGCTGCTTAAATTGTGTGTTCTGCGCAGGATGACCCGTGAAGTTGTGCTGCTTTTAAACGGGCGCACCTTGTGTATGCACCTTATGTGTACTTTGTCTAAAACTCCACACGTCTCGCGAACAGTCTCCCAAGAATGTGAAAAGCAGGAATTTAGTGATCCCATGCCCAGAGCCACTTAGTGAAAGGATCAAGTGGCATCCATTTCTTGTGGAGTGCATGTATTGGACCGGGACACCTTTCATGTTCTTGACGATTCTCTTTCTGATAACAAATGGCTGCAGGTAGTATGCTTCACCATATTACATGATTATGATGTGGTGAAAGTTACTAAATCAAATCCAGCATTATGGAGTGCTATAAGCCCCTAGCTGCACAATTCCTCCATATTTTGAAATGCACCTTGCTCCATGGCATGTACTGCCCTTCATATTCAATGTCTTGACAGCATCTGCCAGAACATGGCTGTTTCGTCAATATGAATATTTTCGATGACACGAGAAGTGATCGCAGTCTTGTTAGGAGAAGCGCACTTGCAGGGGCACAGCACAGTGGCAGCTTTGTGGCAGTGAACAGGAGTTAGATATATGCATAGTACAGTGGCCATACTTTAACATGGGATTTCCAAGGGGAACTTACAACTGTTCGACATAGACAATAATTCAATGTACCCGGGTTCAGTATATCTGCTTTCGACTGTACCATCTGTATCGAGCATGGGGCTGCTGTGCTGTGGGCTGGGTTCAAAGCCCATCATTGGAGAATTTTTTTTTTGTTTTTTTGAGTGACATACATTGCACTGCGCTTCCGCACATGTGGTTCCTCTTTTCACCCGCCGCCACGCTTCTTTCTTCCTTGCCCGCACCTCTCCCATGCCTTTACAAGTGTGTGTTCCCTCTCTGAAACATTGGAATTCAGCTTTCGTAGTGACCCCCTGCTGAGCCTACTTGCCAAGAAACTCACCCAAGGACTCATAGCAAAGGAGGGGAGATGTGTAGGCAAAAAAAAGTTTCTCTTTTAAAAAATTGCAAGCATACAACTGGTTCAAGTAGCCCAATCAGATCTGGTATCTTAATGCATACATTAATTTGTAGATTGTGTGCCATGTGTTATCTATCAACATTTTCTTTCCTGCAATGCTTTGTACATGGGCCAAACTTGCCAAAGAATCAGTGAGTGCCCATGCAAATACAGCACTCTGTTTAAACATTTTCAGTCACCCTGGAACGTACATGCGCATTGCGCTAGATGTGGTTGTTCACTTTTGCTGAACAGGCTGAAGTGTTGGCGCACAAAAATAACAGAAGGAAGCAGGAGATAATCGAAGCTTTCAGCATGCACGAGCATCACTTTCAGCATGCACCTCTGTCAGCACTCCTCCAATGCTGAGTGAGCAGACAATAACATTGCACAAACTAGACAAATCCAGGAAGCAGCACTGATTGTGAAGGAGCTTGTGTGTTTCCCATCTTCTTTCTTTTTGTTTGCTCTTAGTTTATTACTTGCTTTTGTGGACATAAATCTCACATATTTTGCCTTCTAAACTTGAATGAACAGTTCTTAGTTTGCCTGTCATCCTGTGTGTGTGTGATTGCGTGTGTGTGTGTGTGTGTGTTTTTTTTTTTTTTTTTAGACATTCACAGTGCAACTCACATTCATGAGTGTTTTAATGTTTGAAATGCCAAACTCTAATCCTCCATAAAACCCGCCGTGGTTGCTCAGTAGCTATGGTGTTGGGCTGCTGAGCACGAGGTCGCGGGATCGAATCCCGGCCACGGCGGCCGCATTTCGATGGGGGCGAAATGCGAAAACACCCGTGTACTTAGATTTAGGTGCATGTTAAAGAACCCCAGGTGGTCTAAATTTCCGGAGTCCCCCACTACGGCGTGCCTCATAATCAGATCGTGGTTTTGGCACGTAAAACCCCATAATTTAATTTTTTTTAGTCCTCCATGAAGCGTGCGCGAAGTGGTGCACCTCATCGCATCTGCCATTTCACTGTCACATAGAGCATTTCAATAAACTGACACAGAAATTCACATAAAACTGCATGTTGTGCCACACTAATGTGAAACTTTGATGCAAATATATTGGAGTATGCAAGATTGCTGTGATTGAATGCACCGTGCCTACAGGTAGAAAAAAAATATATGTAAAACATTTTTATGGTGTTTTCTGTGAAAGCAGTGCAAGGTTAGACACTCCAAATAGTAAGCTCTCAGTTGCACACGAAAAAAGTAGGCGCCATAAAAGCCAATTATCCCTGAGCTGGGATCAGATAGTCCCATGCATTTTACAGCTGACCGACTCATGGTGGCCAGTGTTTGTCTTGAACCTCATAGGGATGCTGTCAACAGGACTAACAACTATGGCAAGAATGCCTGGTTGCTTCCACTATGTACTTTCACCGTCAAACAGGGTCTGTGCAAAACCAGGTTCTTATCCACAGTCAGGAAGTTGTAGTCCCTACAAGTATGTGCAACGAACACATTGCTTTGTTGGCTGCAGCACAAACTTCATGCAAATTCAGCTTTGCTGAAGAAAATGTTTGGCTTCAACAGTACATGAAAGGCGCTGCTTTTATCAGCTTGCAGCCTATTTTGTCACTGGGCACAGAAATCTCAAAAAGGATGCCTTTGTTATTGTCTGCTTTTTGTTTTGAATTTTGTATGTTAAGTAATTTTCATTTGCACAGTGTGCTTTCTATAATTCATTTTGCACTGAACTCTTGACCATGCAGGGACCTCTTTGAGTTGCAATAACTGGCAGTAAGAATGACGTTGCAGGGCCATTTTAACATAACATTTGAGGACAGTGAGACACAGCTGAAGAAAGGGAAATTTTCAACAATCCATGAACTGCAATTTGAGAAGCCTGTGTCATTTGCTGGTACTCGCCTTGTGGTGGGCTCAATCCCAGCTCCATGCCTGACTAATGTCCAGGTCAGCGGAGTGCCTTGGCCCAGACGTCTTCGCCAGCGGACACCAACGCCCTGATCAGTGCCCTGAGCACTGGCAAGGGCCTGCGGCCCAGCCTTGGCTCCCCCAAGAGCCAGTCCCCATTGCCCACAGCCCAAGCCAGAGGAGCCAAGGCCTTTTCCAGTGAGCAGCATTTCCCTGTGCTAGAAAGATTCAGAAAAGGCAATTGGTGCCACCAGGCAGCTAGCATCATATCCACAGCTGCAGGGTCTTTTCAGCCACGAGAATGTCTGCGACGAGAATGCCTGGTCATTCTGGAAATCTCCTCACGCATTTCCTTCCCTCTTTGCTAATCAGTCCTTCCCACAGGTCGCATTCAGATGGACGGCAGAGACATTGGTGTGGCACACTGCCTTGAAACACCACACACCCTATCTACATGCTGTCATGTTATCTTTGACATTCAGTACTCAGAACGTAAAAGTTTGTGTTGTGAATGCAAAAGTTGGCTACCTTGTGTTGCCAATACAGCCTCCCTGCAAAGACATCGCACTTAAACTTGCACTGTGTGTTGTGCATGTGCGACATGCTGGATAGTGGGCAGAGAACACTTAATTTATCCCCTTCCATGTCACGCTATTATCCCGTATACTGACCAAGAATGGACATATTTTTTTATTGCCAAATTTTTTACGAAAAGCAATGCAAACAATGTTTTAAGTGGTTATTTATTCAATATTGCAACCATTATTACAAAACAGAAGCGTAACAGCACTATATCATATACCGCGCGATACTCTCTCTGACTCAAAGATGACTTGAGTGCATGCATAGAGAATCTCAGTGTCTTCTTCACTCGAACAACAGTAGCTTCATCTTCGTAATCACTCGATTCATCGTTGAAATCAGCCAACGAAGCTCAAACTGCTGGCAGCACCATGTTCAAAAACCATATTTTCCAACTTGTTTTACTTCGTCTGGCAGAATAAATTCACTCCTTCTTGCACTACCCATGAATTATGTGCTGCCATCTATCAGAAGCATTAAAATAGCACCGAGATAAAACCAGCTCATCCACGGCATTGCTAGAAAATGAAAAGTACCATCAACGAGTGTAGCTCTTTCTTTGCCCTTTTTATGAAAAGCGTGGGGACGAACCCAGGTCGTCCAAGGCATGGAGGGGGTTAATGGCAATATCGCACTTCAGGTGCCGCTTCTGTGGTTTTCCCCTTCCCCTCCCATTAAATAAAGCCTGGCATCTTAAATTTACTGGTGTAATCAATTAAAGAGAACTGCATTCAGGGTGGGCATTAAATTTTTTTTTAATGCTGGAGGAACAACTTATCATTGTTGTCAACAAATAATCAACACTAAATTATAATGTGCATTCCAAATGTACTAGTAGGCATTGTCCAAGTAACCTTTTCTTTTTTTTCTCACAGGTAAACTGAAGGTTTAGCTGTTTCAAATGCACCAAACAGACATTGTAATTATTTAACCTTAAGGGCTTTAAAACACTGCAGAATCAGATTTTCACTGTGGTGTGAATGCATTGCATCTGGTTTCAATGTATACTGAGTGCCTGTCTAGCAAGTATTAGCATGAAGAAATAATTAAAAGTTTAACATAGTCGGCTTGTCTAAGCAAATCGTAATTGCCACGTCTGTTGCAATAGATGTCACTGTGACGTCGTGTCATTGCACAAAATGTGATTCCATTTAACCATGGTGTCAAGATGTACTAATATCAAGGTACGCAATGGGTGCGTGGTGTTCAGAACAGTTTCACGAGCCATTTATGCTCGGGTCTCTTCTCCAAGATGCATGGTGGCTAGCTCGATCTAGTGACTGCTGCGTAGCTCTATGGCGAGGATAAGGATTGACGCCTTCACTAAAATGTTACCGAGTGGAGAAACGGAGAAAGAAACTGCTTGGCAGTGTATTTACAAGAGCGGGCTCGCCAGGGACCAAGGTGGAAAATGGCTCGCGTCAATGCCAAGCTCCTCCTCATTTTCCTTGCCTCTTCAGCATCTGCGTATCGTAATAATACGTTGGGCATCTGGTTTTCTGCGACTACTGCAGGGTGACTCAGTGACTGGATATGAGCCACGTCATGCTATGCTGTGGCTCATTACTTAATCAGTGCATTATGCACGCTCTTGAAATTGCCACACTGTCCTCGCTTAGCAATGCATTACTGCTACTAGTGCCACAGTAGCACACACTGACGCAAGCGGCTACGGCATCAGCAGCTACGTTCTGATCCGGGCGGAATGCGAGAATGCTTTTTTGCTTTTTGCGCATGTTAAAAAACCACAGGTGGTCAGAATTAATTCAGAGCCCGCCGCTACCATGTCTCTGGTAGTGCGTGTGTTGCATTAGGTGTTTACCCACAGCATTGGTGCTTATTGCACGACAGCTCTGAAGAATCTGGCCTAAACTTAGTTCTAGTGCTAAAGTCTGTCATGCTGTCCAGAAGTGGCATTAATTGTTACATACTTTGTAAGCACACTAGGCCTAATCCTGGAAAACAACTACAAAAAAAATTTAATTTTAGGGTTTTACATGCCAAAGCCACAATACAATTATGAGGCACTGCATAGTGGGAGACGCAGAATTAATTTTGACGAACTGGGGTTCTTTAACGTGCACTTTAACCCAAGTAACATTTCGCCCCCATCAAAACGTGGCTGGACATCAAACTTGCAATCTCATGCTTAGCAGTGCAATGCCATAGCCGCTAAGCCATCACAGTGGGTTGGGAAACATTTAAAAAAGTTCAAGTGTACTCACCTGAGAATAAAAAAGGTAAAGTTAGATGCCAGGCGTTGCAGAGTTCTTGCTGCAACCAGATTTTCACTTAGTTGATATACAAACCATTTGGGCAGATTTTTGGTAATGTTGACAATATGAATCATGCAATGTGTGTTTCTCAAACTAATTGTTGATTTGTTTTTCTCAGCTCCATTTGCTATGGTGCACTGTGCTTTTGTGTAGTATTTTGTTGTGTGTATGCACTGTGGAGGCAAGCAATAGAAGGTGTAATTTTTAGCCTGGGTTACCTATGACACATCTGTTTCCAGGCAGCAAAACTGGAAAGAGTTCAACAAGTATTATAACAAATTACTTCATAATTTATTGGCTACTAAGGCATGACCCATTCTTAATGCCAGGAGGCTAGGTTCACAAGCACGTTTTTGCTGTGTGCATGTCTGTCAGTGTCCGTCGGGCACATTATCTGAACAGTTTTCTTTCTTTGTGCCAGTGCACCCAGCCGGGAAAATGCCAAGTGCCATCAAGACTAATATCAAGTCCGCTGGTGCCTCTCATCCCTATGGCCGATGATCAATAAAGCCACCCTCCCCTCTTCTCCTGGGTGTAACAAGAAACCTCAGTGATCTTCTTTTCACTCGTGGAACCTGCATTGATAAACAGGGTGACAAACTATTAAATTAGACCACTATCATTCACTAGCATCCTGTGTAAAATCCTTGAGCACACCTTATTTTCACCTCATGCCAACTTCCTAGAATCTGACCGGTCTTTCAGTCCTTCACATCACAGTTTCTGCAAGTCATACTCATGTGAATCACAGCTAATATTGTTCACTTACAAACTCGATGTAACTCTAGATCACATTTTTTTAGACTTTTCGAGAGCTTTTGACAAGGTGTGCTGCAAACTTCTGCTGCACAAACTTAGTTTCCTAATTTAAATTGAGTGCGGTCTTATTCTGCTCCCAGTTTGTGTCTGCTAACAACAATAATTCTGAATCCTCTATTCTGCACTCTGGTTTACCACAAGGCTCAACCTGCTGCTTTTCCTTATCTAAGGATAAAAGAAGAGAAAAGAAGAAGATCGCGAGACGCTGGCTGCTGTGTGTTGTTGCTGGTCAGCCATCTCTTCTAAATACATTCTGTCTATACTCCCCACATCCTCGTAACATATTGGTTGCTCAGCCTTTGACGAATCTTCTAAAGAAGAACACACCATTCTCATGGGGCCCGGAGCAGGCTCACGTGTTCGCCGCTATCATCGGATTTGTGACCACCCCTCCCATACTTGCCCACTTTGATCCATCTGTACTGACCGAAGTCCACACTGACGCAAGCGGCTACGGCATCGGCGCTGTTCTCTTCCAGCAGCAGAATGGTACCGAGTGCGTGATAGCTTACGCCAGCCGCCTGCTCTCACCTTCTGAGAGAAATTACTCCATCATCGAGCTGGCTTTAGTTTGTCCTGTCGCCAAGTTCCGGCCATATTGGTATGGCCGCACATTTTCGGTCGATAAAGACCACCATGCCCTCTACTGGCTGTTTTCCCTCCGGGACCCGAGAGGACGGCTTAGTCACTTGGCTTTGCGGCTCCAGGAATTTTATTTTATTGTCATCTACAAGTCTGGATGTCTGCACAAGGACGCTGACTGCCTCTCTCTTCACCCCGTGGATTTTTCTGATCCTGTTGCGCATGATCCGGAGACCTGTGTGATGGCTTTCATTGACATGAGCGACATGCGTGCTGAACAACAACGCGACAAGTCCTTGCAGCCCATCATTGCCGGAGTGCATTCTGGCAGCACCGACGGCACGTGTCGCTTGTTCGTGCTGCACGACGGCATCCTCTACCACCACAATATCAACCCTGAGGGCCCTGAGTTTCTCCTTGTCCTTCCTCGTCATCTGCAATCCGTCGTTCTCGAACAACTTCACAATGCACCGACGGCGGGACACCTTCGAGTTTTGCACACATATGACCGCGTACGACGCCGGTTCTTCTGGCCGGGTCTCTACCGCTCTGTGCGCCGTTATGTCGCAACTTGCAAATTGTGCCAGCACCAGAAGAAACCTCCCACCGTCGGATGACTCCATCCAGTTGAAGTTCCCTCTGAACCTTTTTATCGCCTGCTTCGCCCTTTTCCGACAACAACTATAGGCAATAAGTGGATCGTGTGACGCTAAGCGATAACAAAGGCATTGTCGACTAGTTGCGCAACTGACGTCGCAGATTTTCTCCTCCACGACGTCATCCTCCACCATGGTGCACCTCAGCAGTTACTTATACAGACCGCGGCCGCTTGTTCTTGTCTCCTCCGCTCTTGTGCCGCAGAGCCTAATCTGTCCACCGCTTACCACCCACAAACGAACGGTCCTTACGGAACATCTCAACCGAACACTCACAGCGATGCTGTCAATGCACGTCTCCAATGATCACCACCACTGGGACGCCACGCTGGCCTACGTGACATTCGCGTATAACTCGTCCCGACATGATACTGCAGGATATTCACCCTTTTATCTTTGGTATGGTCGCGACTCCACATTGCCATTTGACACCATCCTACCTTCTGTGCCACGTGTTGCAACTGAGTACATACTGCTTGTGAAGTCATCAATCGCGCTCGCATGGCGCGTCAAGTCGCCCGATCTCTCGTCTATTGGCATCGCAGGATATACAAAAAGAGCGCTACGATCGGCGCCATCGTGATGTTAAGTTTGCCCCAGGTGCTTGGATGCTTCTTTGGTCACCATGTCGTGTCGTGGTCTCTTCCAGAAGCTTCTCTCTCACTGCACAGGGCCTTATGGAGTCCTACGTCAAGTTAACGATGTCAATTACGACATCTCGCCGTTATACTTTGATCCGTCCTTAAGTCCGATGCCTGTTGACATCGTGCATGTTTCGCAGCTGAAGCCATACTTCGCTCGCAGTTCTTCACCTGACATGCGCCGAGACAGTGCTTCAGCACCTGGGGATCCTGTCACGGAAGCATAAAGGGAAAAGAATATCACGAGACGATGGCTGCTGCATATTGTTGCTGGTCAGCCGTCATGCCCACAATAACTCTGTTAGTATGTATATTGTAAATGCATTCTGTCTATACTCCTCACATCCCCGTAACAATATTAATGACCCGGCTTCATGTGTTTCCTCTAACATTCATATACTTGCGTATGATTGTGTTATCTTATAAAAAATAACATGCACCAATATTAACCTTCTTCAGTCAGATCATAATGCTGTTTCTTCTTGGTGCAGAGCTTTAAAGATGGAATAAAATGCGCCAAAAATGAAAATTTATGCAAGTTTCTAGAGCAAATAGCATGCACCGTGTTCCTGTCTGCAACTTACATAATGTCCCATTAGACTTGTTCTTGTGCAAGTATCTCAATGTTCACATAACATCTCATATACATTGAACTACACACATTCAATTTGCTATTAACTATGCTAACCTCATGCTAGGGCACATTCGCCACGGCATTTCCAGGTCTGATCACCTATATCAGTAAAACTATTACTATATAAATCGCTTATCAGTACAATTCTAGAATATGCTTCCTCAATTTGGAATCCGTGTCAAGCTAAAATTTAATACCGGCTTGAAATGTTCCAGAATAAGTCTGTTTGTTTTATACTATCTAATTATGATCATACCACTAGCATCACTCTAATGAAAATCTCACCTCAACCTAACAGCTTTAGCATACGGCTGTAAATTATCCTTTTTAAGCCTTTTTCATAAATTATATACTATCAACCTGATCTACATAAGCAGCCTAATCCTTCCTGCCAGCAACAGTCCATGAACTTGGTCACACATATTCATTCAATTCCTTAATATGCCAGTCACTATTTTTGCATCCCACTGCTGCACACGTCATCAATTCACCACTCCACATTTTGCAGCACGAATTGAGCACAGTGTGTAAGTGAAAACCCAGTTGCATTTCTGACAGCTTAACACACGGAAACAGGGCAGAAGCGATAATGGTTTCGTATCTGTGCGCTTTCGCAGAGGCAACGTGCCGGGCGCTGCCGAAAGCGTCATCTCGTTTCTCGAGAACAAACTGCTCCGCAAAAAGGGGGCCATATGCTCTGGGTACGCGTGAAAGCATGCGAGGATGAGCCAAGAAGAATGGTGGCTCCGTATTGCTGTGTGAGGAAGCTTGGGAAAGTGAGGAGGAGAGCGAGCTCGCGGTAATGTGATCAAGCGCACGCAATGGTTGGGGCGGGAAGAAGTGGGGCCACTGTAGGGTGCAGGTTGGAGAGCGCCTCCTTTTCTGGCGCAGCCGTGGTTGCGTATGGCTGTCAATGCTGCTGAGCGCATACACAGCCTGCGCGCTTTGTTTTGGAAATAATCTATTGCGTGTGCAAGGAGTGGGCATGCCAAAATGGCGTGCCATCATGTGCGCCATCATGTGCGCCATCCTACTGCGCGCTTAGTACTGGAGGTTGCGTGCGTAATCTCGAGTTTCGGAGACGCATTGAAGTGAGAGGCGGGCGAAGAATGGCGAGCGACACTGTCAGCTGCGGGGGCAGAGTGGGCGCGATGCAGAAGCGTCGCTGGCTTCGCCTCGTACCGCTGATGTGAAGATATCGTCAACACTGTCTGAAACTGTATATTTCGTCGCCGACTCAAATTCCACGAAATTAATTTTTTCTCATTCAAATTTGCTTGTTCCGATTGCCCAATAATTCGGAAAATTTTGAGGCCCTTTCCGTGTAAGAAAAATCAATCAGCGGCTGTAATCATTTGAAGCATAACTGTGAGTCGGCCTAGTTGGAACAGATTCATTTTCTTAAAATTTTTGTGCTGGGACAAACAAACAGGGACGAAGAAAAGCGCTCGTCCTTGTGTTTTCTCTTTCTTCGTCCCTGTTTGTTGGTGCAAAAAAATTAAGAAAATGTAATCATTTGCAAGAAGGTCGAATTTCAGTATCACGAAATTTTTATATAACAAAGCAAATTACCATTTTTACTGACTTCGTTATATCGAGGTTTTATTAAGTGTCATTGCATCCTCTGTTCTATCAACTTCCACTTTCAAGCTATTCACATCTTTTTGTCGTCTTGGTATCTATACACTCAATGGACTACAGATAAGGGAAACATTTCATAGACAATAAATTTGATAGTTTGCGCTCTCTCATCCTGTGTGGTGTGTCTGTTTGTGTTACTTACCATGATTAGTGCGACTCAGCGCAGTTTAAAATGAATGAACACCAACTATAGCCCAGTTCATCACCTCACTCATACAGTCTATGCGTCGCCTAGCGCCAGCCTCTAAAGCGTGTGCAGTAAAGTTTTAGGCACCACAATATGTTCTCCCACTATGAATAAGCAGACATAACTTGCAGAATACGTGCTTCACCAGCATATGCTAATTCTATCTTGTCTCCTTGCCACCTGCATGGGTGCTCATGAATGCAAGTTGGGTTTCTCTTGGTAGCTAAAAGTCTGCAGCAGACCAACATATACAGGGTGTTTTTCTTTTAGACTATAAAAAAAAAGAATTAATTGCCTGTGGCAGATTTTAGTCCTTAAACTGGATTACTCAAACTGGCCAACATTACTTGCATAAGAAAACAAAATGCATAATTGACCGAGTAAAAAAAAACAAATCAGAGGACCCCTAAGCACTTCTTATGAGTTGTGAATGCGAAATCATTAATGTCCAATTGAACGCTGCTGAGAAATCCTCCGAGTCTGTGCTCCGAGTTATGAATTCCTCGCGGCGGAAAGGCGACACCGGCTCGAGACGACAAGACGCACAATGGAACGGCTTGTTCGAAAATCACCTGAAATTCCAGAAATATCGACAGCTCTGGTGCCTTTTTCGGCACAAAGCAACACGAAGTGGACCGGCACCCCAGGCCACAATTTGGGATGAGTTGAATGGTTTCTCGACGCTCTACGGCTGCTCTTTCGAAGACGTGTGAAAGGGGTCGCTAACCCTAACCACCGGAGCCTCGCCGGCGGCTGGGCAAGTAGACGCCTGCGGTGTCATGGACGACAAGGCACTCATGGAACCGCGCAATCAGAACGGTGAGGATGAATTCGTTACTATTCCAACCGTGATACGACACACCAAACCCAAGACCGTCATTTTGCAGCTGGGGACTAAAATCAACTTCACACAAGCCATGCCCTACCATGGGAGTGCTGCCATCACGGCAGCAGCTGGGCTTACGACAGCCGAATCTCGGGACGTCACTACCCAAGTCAGACAGCTGTAGAACCTTGTAGTTGCGGAGAGCCGGCGGGAATCTGCAATGCAGAAGCTCGCCGCACTCAAGACATTGCAATTCAGAGGGGCGCGCGTCCCTCGCGCGCTTTCACTCGCACATACAGCATACGGCCCAATGCGAGTTCTTTTTTTTTTTTTCTATTGCCGCACGTGACCATCGAAGAGTGAGCCCTTAACAGCTTCGCTGTAAAAACTATATTGTTGCACAAAAACGTATATTTACAAATATTTACAGGCGAGTAGCACAGGCATAGCAGCAACCAGCCAAGATGGCGAGGAGCAGCCTCTACTTCCTCTTCTTCGGTGCCGGCCTAATGCTGACCTCTGCTTCGGTGCCGGTCTTCTTCTGTCTCGCGGCATTACCCCCCGGCGAAAACACGCGCACCATTCGGGCAGGTCAGAGTGCAGCATCAGCGGACGGGTGATACGGCTTTAGCTGGGTTACATGAACTACGTCAGTCTGGAACGACGCAGATAACATCGGCTGTGCAATCTCATACGTCACGTCGGTAACTTGGCGCAGAACGCGATAAGGACCATGGTAGTGTGGTAGAAGTTTCGCTGAGAGACCAACGTATCGAGTTGGCGACCAGAGGAGCATTAAGGGTCCAGGAGCGTAATATACACCCTTGTGACGGCAATCGTAACGATTCTTCTGTGACACCTGCGACATCTGATATGACGCGCAACGTGCGCCCTTTCGATGGCATCTTGCGCGTACTCCGATGGTTGTTGTGGAGCGGCTGGTGTTGTCGTTACTGTGTTGTCGTTCCTTTGTCCCAAGAGCACGTGTGAGACCCCACATCTCATGGGCTCTTGGGTCAAAGGAACGACAACACAGTAGTGCAAACAATCAAAAGGGCATTTATTGCACCTTTCATACACTAATACACACTAGCCGAATTACTACCAATAGAACATTCACATGGGCGCGCGACAAATCTAGGAAGTCAAACTCACCGCGACCCGATAGCTACCCAGTGAACCACAAATATCCACTGGATGTACCACAAAAGACCAAATATACAAGACATTTAACGACGTACAGTTTACATCTATAGTATGTTCGACTAGTACGTGGCAGTCAAGGGTCATCCAGAGGACGTCGAATGTCCTTATGATTTGGACATCTCTTGCACATTCAAAGCTCTCGTGCATTGATCGTACATTGTGCGTTATGAGTCGATGCACGCACTATGCCGCAGAAATACAAGCAAAATGTCTCTAATTCCTAACAATGGGAAGCTAGGAGAGCAAAAGCATTAAATTGATTATTTTGCAATTTAGCACGACCTTTGCACCGTAAATTGCACGCACTGCTGGAAGTCTAGTAACGTTGCTGCCGGACACCACACGCAAAAGCCAATACTTTCGCCATTTTTTCGCTATGCTTTCGGTCTCGGTTACGTCATTTTCTTTCTCCATACAAAGATGCTTTATTTTTCAGTTATATCTATTAGTACATTGTTGAAAATACGTAACCTTTAACTTGCTGATGTATTACGACAGTTTATAGAGAAAAAAAGAAGCTTGAACTCGCAATAGCTTTGACTTCGCATCGCCACTGATATCAAGTCTTTGTTGGTCTTGATATTGGTCTTTATTCTATGATTCAGCAACACGCGCCTCGATGCAAGTGCGCAGCATTGAGCAATGTTCCGGGCGCGAGCAGCGTGTGCTTTATTTGTGTCTTTTCGACTTTTGTGCGGTTGACCATGGCCCAAGTACGTATATACTAGGCAGAACTGTACAGTTGCGTGCTGAAATTTAGAGCTGTGCTTCTGACTGCTATTTGTGGTACGTTTGTTCGCCTTGTGCTCCGCTTACGGGAATGTTCTGGAGGCAATGTTTTGATGGCTAATTTTCGCACATTTTTGTATCGCTTGGTTTCCAGCGCTCCTCTTCAAGTGTCAGGGATATTTCTCATTTGCACTGCCTATCTCTAAGTCTCTGGCAGCATTATGTTATTGGCACTTTTGTGATCTGAGAAGCTGCCTGACCAAGTTGCCTATCAAGATAAACATTCCATCTCTGGATTCTGCTTGCGTGGAATTTATTTTACCATATATTTTTCAATGCAGCTAGAAAGTACTGGCTTTCTATCTTGAATACGGTGGCTCCAGAAACAGGTGCTGGCAAGCAGGCCATGCACTTTTGGTCATTAATTAGTATGTGATACTACCTCTTACTAATCAGTTTTATTCTTTTTAATTATAATTGTGGCACTGTGCCAACTAGTCATTTTGTGCCTACTCGTTACTTGTGTTTTAATAAAGTTTAATTTTCAAGAATCTGTTTTTGATTACGTTTTTTTTTTTTAATAGATCCGCGTTTAACCTGTTTGTATACAGCGAGAACATGTAATGCATAATTTCATACATGTGCGTGGCTGGGGGCCGATCATTTTTGTAATAAAGCTTTATCAGTTGTATAAATAAACAAGTAACATTGGTATGACAATGTGAGTTTCACTGGTGTGCTTTACCTAGTGCTTACTGAACTCACTATTTTTCATTTATCCATTGCAGGATTTGTAATGATGCATAATGATCAAAATGCAGATTTACGGTTTTCTTAGCACAGTTTTCGCATTTTGATGAGCGCTAGAACTATATATAAAGGTTAACAGTCACTTTAGCGAACACTGAAGAGGATGAAGGCATAAGCCTGCGCACTCACGAAGCATTAATTAAATTATTTGTCATTCGCATGCGTTGTTACTTCTATTGTTTTCTCCTACCAAAGTTGTGGGCTCGAGTGCCCTAATTAACTTCGGCATAATTAACCCCAATGGTTGCGGGCTCTACTCCCACCAAAGGTCGAGGGTTTGAGTGCCTTAATTCTGTCTTAATTAACACCAAAAGTCGTGGGTTCGACTTCCACCAAAGTTCGAGAGTTTGAGTGCCTTAATTAACTCTGCCATAATTAACTTGCCTTAAGTAACTTCGCTCTAATGAACACCCAAGGTAGTGGGTTCGACTCTATCTTCACCATGTCAATTGGAATCCAACTTGGAGATAATTTGGAGATGTGGCCAGTTCGCCCATATCTCCAAGTGGTTTCGACTCCCAACAAAGGCCGTGGGTTAGAGTGCCTCAATTAACTCTATCTTAATGAACTGTACCTTAATTCGCTTCGACCTAATTAACACCAAAGGTCGAAGGTTCAATCTCCAATTTTGGTGCCATTGAATTTTGGTGCTGCGACGCTGGACATCGGATTTTTCGACGATTGAGCCATCTAAGGATTTCACCTTAAGTGTTGCAGTTTATATTTTCACATTCACACGTTTACACGTTAACAAAACATTTCAAGCAAAGTCACCAGCTACATGCCGACAATGGGGTAACTGTGCCATTAGTGTGCCTCAGCAGATGTACCATCGAGGACAAATTAAATGCGACAGTGGAGTGTGTGGCCGAAGCATAACTAAAGGTATACTGTGCATGTCGTCGGCCAGTCGTTGTGCACGTGCGTGGGGATGTAGTTCTCGAGGAAGAGTGCAGCGCTGCTCGCCCTATTGCGATAAATGTCACCCGTATTTTGTCCGAAAGTTGTTTTCTCATCTCTCCTCAGGCAGTGCCATACCCACCTGGCAGTACAGTGCTATGGTGACTACAGGGGCGGATCCAGGTATTTTCTGAGGGGGGGGTCAGCTTTTGTCGATGATGATGATGATGGCTCAGGCGTTGCGCTGCTGAGCACGAGATCGCGGGATCGAATCCCGGCCGCGGCGGCCGCATTTCGATGGAGGCGAAATGCAATAACGCCCGTGGGCTTACGTTGTAGTGCACGTTAAAGAACCCCAGGTGGTCAAAATTAATCCGGAGCCTTCCACTACGGCGTGCCTCATAATCAGAACTGGTTTTGGCACGTAAAACTCCAGAAAGATGAAGAAGCCCTATAGCGAAGCCAGGTATCGGTTTCTCCGAGCTTATAGGAAAATGACATTACCCAATACAGCCATGTGCTTGGCGGCTGTGCCTGATAATACAGGGTGTTCAAAACTAAGCTTGATGCTTTTCTTAAAATTAGGCACTGGGAGGCACTCGAAGACCACCTGTGCAATTAAGTTATGCGGCCAGGGGGGCACAAAGTGAGATGATAATTATCGCTGTGAGCAGCCCAATTAACTAAAATTGAACAATTATTTATTGTCGACTGCAGTAAGTGGGTATGTTTGTATTGAAAACTTAGAGGCAGTCGTGTTTCTACACAGTATCAGTCGGAAGAATTGTTCTAGCGTGTTCGTGCTTCGAGATATCCGACTCCAAATTTCCATTGTACTGCGCAGAGTTATCGACTCGACGCGAGAGCGGTTTATGCTTTGCGTTGCTGTGGAAGGGAGTCATTTTGAACATTTTTAGGGCATTGACATCTTGATGGGTGAAGTGTTGTCATGAAATTTGTGCATGACAACAACAAATTTAAAGCGGCAGTATGAAATATTCGTTAGCATAGCTAAAAAGTTTTCTGCTGTTCATGGTGCCGTTGTTACTCTTGATTTCAATAAAACTTACAATACTTGGAAATCAGCAGTCACTTTATTTGCGTAGCCCAGGCAAGGACCATGCCCGGTCGTCTAGTCACCATTACGCACGCGCACTGCCCTCCGGCTTCTCTGCGCGCGCCATTATCTCGGCATGGCAGCTGCCGCCATCTTTACAGGCTGCGCGGTCGCGTGTTACGACAGCGGTTACGGGTTCTTCGATTTTTTTTTCATTTCGCCAGCCGTGAGGGGAAGGGGGACAGTTATTATCTTTGCCAATGCCTCCGCCGCGTTGTCAGAGTAAACGCCGCACCCAACATCCGCGTCACATCAGGGAGGAGCTTTGCGCCGATCCTCACTCTCTTGCATGCGTAATCATGTGAACGACAATTAAAATTTGTAGTTGGATATCTCGGAGCATAGACACGCTATGCTCGCGGACAACTTTCGGTGGCAATGAAGGGAAAGCTACGGGCGCGTGGATGCTGCACATGTGTTACCGCGCCAAGTAGTCCGGCAGCGTTTGACAGTGCTTTTGGTTGCTCGGAACAGACGCTGAATCGACGCAACTTCCACGTGCGACGATTTCGCGTTTGCCCAGACGCGGAAGGGAAAAGCCGCAAAATGAGTAAACTTTTACACTCAGTGGTGTGTTCTGTCTTATTTAACTGTTACTAATAAGCTGTTTATGTTTACTCTTTGCCAACATAAACCAACGTGGATTAAAACGCGGGACTCTTTTCAGAAGCACCCTCACTTGTGAGCGCTTTGCCTCCGTAGCTTTCCCTTCATTGCCACAGAAAGTTGTCCGCGAGTAAAGAAGGATTCTTCGAAGTGAAACTGTGTAGAAACACGACTGCCTCTAACTTTTGAATACAAACATACACACTTACTGTAGTCAATAAAAAGTTAATTATTCAATTTTAGTCAATTCGGCTGCTGACTAGCGATAATTATCATCTCACTTTGTGTCCCCCTGGCCACATAACTTATTTGCGCAGGTGGCTTTCACGTGCCTCCCAGTGCCTCATTTTAAGAAAACCATAAAGCTTAATTTTGAACACCCGGTATATCTAGCCTGTATTGTTTCTTAAAATAAAATTTGGGATGATCTGTCGCAGGTTCGTTATAAACGTGTAAGCACGGGTCTATCTTTGGAGTTCTGTTGGGACACCTTGATTTCCTTAAGAAGATTCCTTGTGTTCGGCTGAGACACCTTCGTTTGCTTTGGAGCAACGCTCCGCTCCAACGCGGCAACCACTGCGCTGGTTGTTTACGATATGCGAATCACCGCGTATGAAGACTCACGACGGCACCTACAGGAAGAACGATGTGGCGTAGTAGCCGTGAGCGCGAGCCAGCTAGCGTCTTGATATTTTGTTTCCCACGCGACGTCATCCTTTTACACAAGGCGCGCATCTGCTCCCGTTTCTCTAACCACGCGACGCCATCCTATGCCCGCGCAATTCCTTTCTCTATACCCGCGCGCTGGCGTTGGCCGCTGACGTCATGCTCCCCCATTTCGTAGCCGCTGCTCGAGGTTTCGCCCCGCTCCGCGAGCACGGCCACTCAGATAAACGGATCTGGCGGCTTTGAGCCTCCTATGCTTAATGTAGGACAATACAGCTGCCAAATTACAATGAAAAACTTGTAGCATACGAACGGTATTGTGCTCGTACTGGATATTGTCAACGTGTAACTGTGATCACAATTGGTGCTACTGTTAAAAAAAAATCGCCTATGCGTAGTCCTTAGTTTAGCTGTTAGTTGTTATTATTTATATATGAACACTTCAGCGAGAGAGATCTTTCATTGAGCAGGTTGGTCGCGGAACCGATGACAGCCAATGAGGCAACCGTTGACACCCCAATGGGGAACTAAGTTGATCAGGCGCGAAGGCGCTCGCGCGGACATCGGCATGCTTGGCAAAAGGGACGTCCCCTCGTTCATTTGACGCCACCGACGGTACGAGTAAGGCACGGCCGGCGCCAGGAGGTCCAAGGTGTGCATGAGAAAAAATAACTACGGCAATCTCGCGACACCACACCCCTACGGAATACAACTAAGCTTGTGAGCGAGCTAGCTTTACTTCTACATGGCTGATACCACTGGTACTCGCGAAAAATACTTTTGAAGAATGCTGGTGGCCATATTTTTTGCGACAGGGCCATCCCCCTGTCAGCGCGGGGGCGATGCAGAAATCTGAGGGGGGGGGGGGGTCAGGACATCCGGACATCCCCCCTGGATCCGCGCCTGGGTGACTAGCACCATCGCTACATCTGTAGCGTGATATAGCTGGCATGCACCCAGCTTGCTAACGTGCATTGCTTTGCTTTTGTTACCACCATCAAAGCTGCCAGTGTCTAATCATAATTTGAATAGTACGAAAAATGTATTGCATTGGATGCGCAACAACAGTGCTAGCCACCGATAGGAATCACAGATAATCACAGATAGGAATGGCACTGCAATGGCGGGGTGAGAATACAAGCTTCCAACAGAATACAGGTGACGTAATACGCACTAGAACAAGCAGCCCCGCACTCCGCATCGAAACCACATGCATGTGTACAATCATCACTGGCCGACGCCACACACTGTGCTTTTAGTTACGTTTTGGCCACACACTCTGCTGTTTGCATTTCATTTGTATTCAATAGTACATCTACTGTGGCACTCGCATGTATACAGCTCATTATAGCGTCAGCAGGAAAGATCCACTAGATGTTCTATGGACCTGCTGCGTCCCCAAGAAGAACATCTATTAAAGGTTACTATGTCCAGCTGCGACATCCTTTCAACGTTAGAGCAACGTGATCTGGATGGGACTTAGATTATCCATGGTACGTATTTGTAACATTGTTTGGAGAAATATAGATATCTATAGGATGTGTGCAATGTCTCAAACATGATGTTCTGTGGACATCTATATGGTACATTAATGGTTCACTGGGGAGCGAATATGTTGACTCCATGCTGTGACACCATCGCCTAGTCGTTCACGTGTACGGTCACGCGAACGGTGGCGCGTTCGAACGATCCGTGTTCGTCCATACCGGTGTCCTGCTCTTAGCGTCGCGAGACGGTCCCGCGAAGCGTTCGTGCGTGTTGGTCGCCGATCCCAAGCCAAAGAGGAAGCGCCTTTGACCTTTTTCTCCCAAGTCACTCCGCCGTTCGGTGGCGTTAGCATCGCGACACTCGCGCCATCTCTCGCAATGCGCCGCAACCACCACGACCGCCGCCGGCACTTAGCCACGCGGTGAAGCCGGATTACAGAAGACGCGTGAGGGTCGCGCATCCCCACATCCCCCCAACCTTAAATCACTACACATACTCCGGCGAAACATGTCACGCGGTCAATCAACGCGCGCGTCGCGAACAAAAGTTAGTACATGCGACAGTGGCCGCGCCGAGGAAATGTCCACACGTTATCCACAACATGCGAGCCGACATTGTCTCTGGGGTTCACCGCTGGCGTCCGTTGGTCACAGCACCACCTCTGCAGATTCGATGGCACGACTCCAGCCGGACTCCGGAAACGGCGACGCAGAAGTCGGCAAGAGCAAGCGTCGCTCGCGCCGACGCGCCCTGCTGACGAGAGCCGCAGTAGCCGTTGGTGACTGCCGGCTCTTTTCCCAGCCGCCGAGCGTTGCAAGCCGGACATAGGCGGCCGCCGAAGTCGCTGCGCCGAACTGGCCACAGGCATATCTCCATTGCCAGCAGTGGCTCATTCGTAGGCCGGGGCAGCAGCGCAGACGATGTACACGTGACAGCAAACCAGGGGCGACTCCGCTCACGCTGCGTGCACTCAACGCACTCGACAAACACTAAAGTAGAGCAAGGGAGAGGAATTCGGCACACGCATCGCCCACGTGGTACGATGTTCATTCAATTCGGCTAGCAAAATTTTGGGCGGCTATTCAGATGCTAAGTTCACGTGAACAAAGCTCGCTTTCTTGAATCGAACGAGTAATTTCAATTCGTGCGAGGCGAACTAATGAGGGGAGCAATGTGCGACACCTCAACACCACGGTCCACCAGCTAGGTTGTGTCCCTCAACGTGCGACACGCGGCTTTGTAAAGCCTTAGGCCTAATGCGTCGCTACCCTGACAACAACCGGTATCAAAAACAAAACAAAAAAAAATCACCCAAAATGGGCACAACCGGCAGCCGCGAGGAGACGTTAGCTCTGTGAGGTGGTCCTACCCCGCTCGGTGCACACAGCATCCGAGTTGACGGCGCCCACCGTCCCAGACGGTGTCGGAGCGCCCGGTGCCAGGCCGCAATGCCAGTCAGCCCGTAGCGGCACCCGTGGCCCGCGGCCACCCGGCTCCCTGAGCCGCGACTTCCGAAGTTAAAGAAATAGAAGAAGCTAATTACATAATAAATTCGAACCACCCACGAGGCTTCCGTACTCACTTGCTTCAGGCTTGCCAATGCCCCGCGGGCGCTAGGCCTCGCTCTCCCAGGATGCAGACCACGTGGCTCTCGTACCGACGAGTGTACAACAAAACACTCGCGAAAAGGCTTAGCATGTTGAAAAGTTCAAACACGCTACAGCAACCGTCGCCTCACTCAAGAAAGCACGCCGCCGACACTGGCGAACAAAGTCCACGCTAGGACTACGCTTCGGTTGAAACAAAGGTTGTCTCGAACCGAGCAAAACTTTATCATCCGATGCCCCAAGAGCCCCACGTTGGGCGCCAGATGTGGGGTCTCACACGTGCTCTTGGGACAAAGGAACGACAACACATAGTGCAAACAATCAAAGGGGAATTTATTGCACCTTTCATACACTAATACACACTATCCGAATTACTACCAATAGAACATTCACATGGGCGCGCGACAAATCAAGGAACCCGATAGCGAGCGAATATGTTCATCCCATGCTGTGACACCATCGCCTCGTCGTTCACGTGTACGGTCACGCGAACGGTGGCGCGTTCGAATGATCCGTGTTCGTCCATACCGGTGTCCTGCTCTTAGCCTCGCGAGAGCGGGCCGGCGCACGCGCGAAGCGTTCGTGCGTGTTGGTCGCCGATCCCAAGCCAAAGAGGAAGCGCCTTTGACCTTTTTCTCCCAAGTCACTCCGCCGTTCGGTGGCGTTAGCATCGCGACACTCGCGCCATCTCTCGCAATGCGCCGCAACCACCACGACCGCCGCCGGCACTTAGCCACGCGGTGAAGCCGGATTACAGAAGACGCGTGAGAGTCGCGCATCCCCACATCGTGTGAGACCCCGTAACGTTGGTGCGAGTGTCGACGTCAGGCGTGTCAATCGGTGGAGAGCGCGACGATGTTGTACGGGAGTAGCCGTCAGGACGAGGGTTCCGGGTGCTCCAGCCAGTCGGTGACGTCTGACGGCTCCAGCAGTGTCGCGCAATATGCCCAACTCGAGAGCACACGAAACAAATTGGACGATCATCCGGCGTTCTCCACTCAGCGGGATTGCGGTATCGCGAGTAAAAGGGCTGGTTCCGTGGCGCGACTGGTGGAACTGGTGCTGTGACTGGTGCGACTGGTGGCACGCGAACAGTGCAGACAGAGGAGAGTCCCAAATTCGGGACCTCCTGTCAAACCACAGCTTGAATCAATGAAACCACAGGCTGGTTGGCAGCCGAGACATCGGGCACGAGAGGGGCTGGTGACATTGCTTCTAGTTCACGACGAACGATCCGTGTCAAAGTGTTCGAAACCGGCGATTGTAATGTAGGTAGTGGTTCCTCGCATGATGACGATGCGGCAGTATTGGGGAGCCTGGTGAATTGCTGGGCGATACGGTGGGTTTCGGCTTGTTCGAATCGCCGACACTCTCGTCACAATAGCATCCACGGTGGCGCAGTTCCTGAATACTAAGAGGTTGAATACATCATCAGCGATTGCTTTGAGTATGTGCCCGATCTTCTCCGCTTCGGACATGTTACCGTCAACTTTACGGTAAACCGCTAGAATATCCTGAATATACGAAATATATTATTCAGTAGATGAGTGGGCACGAGAGCCAAGTCCTTTTTAGCGGCTAGTTGACGACCCAAGGGCTTGCCGAACAGGTCATTCAGTTTTTCTTTGCAAACGTCCCAGATGGTCAGATCGTGTTCATGCGTCTCGTACCAGACGCGCGCGGTTCATTTCAGATAAAATATCACATTTGCCAGCATAAGCGTATCATCCCATCTGTTCTGTTTGCTGACACGCTCATACCATGCAATCCAATCCTCGACGTCCACGTTATCTGTGCGACAGAAGGTGCCCGGATCTTGCAGAAGCGATAAGATGACAAACGGTGGGGACGGCTGCTGCACGGTAGGTTCCGGCGCGGTGCGTGCTTCAGGGGCCATCACCGAGGGAACGACGCGGCGACCACTTCGGAGTTCTGTGCTTGGGTGATATGGGGATGAACAGGCAGCGTACCCAGCATCTCCACCAGAAAATGTTGAACAAAAATGTATATTTACAAATATTTACAGGCTAGTAGCACAGGCGTAGCAGCAACCAGCCAAGATGGCGAGGAGCAACATCTACTTCCCCTTCTTCGGTGCCGGCCTAATGCTGACCTCTGCTTCGGTGCCGGTCTTCTTCTTCTGTCTCACGGCAATATGTCTGTTTTCAACAAAAGACTTCCCTCCACTTTCCTCCATAAACTTCCCTTTCACTGTGTGTGTGAACACACAGATCACATTTTGAGCACTCACTCTTTTTCTTATAGCATGCAGATCAATCTTTTATTTGTGACTAGACGGGGCGGCGAATATTCACTCTTAGTGTCTGCTGAAAATGTCGACGAAAATTCATTGAGAGAACCAGCAGAGCTAGCACAATGAAATTTGGTGGAGGTGTTGGCTACTTCAGCAATGATGTGCGAGCAGATAAAGGTTGGGGGGGGGGGGGCGGTAGGTAAATTGCAGGAAACTGATAAATTTTTGTTATTGAACTTCCAAGCTTTATGGAACATTTCAAAGCTATAAAGATGAAACTTGGTAAGAAGAAAGCACATTTTCAGAGAAACAGGCTGAAAAAATTTCATAACTGCAATTGCTTTGAGGTCGTCATAGGAAATGATCAAATTTGTGCTGATTGGAGCTCTTATCAATGCCTGCCACAGAACTACAGTCCTTGCCATTTGAAAATTGCAAGCTGTAGTGAGATTTTATTTCGGAACAACATGCTGTATATATTCCAGAACTGCAGGTAAATTGAGGTCACTTAAGCAAATTTCCAAATTAGTATAGGAGCCCATAAAACACACCTTCGAGCAGCAGTTCCTCTGGGGGAGAGGGTCGTTGGCCATCAGGACACACCACTGGATTCCGGCATTGGTAGAGTCAGTGCACCATAGGAACATGCGTCAGATGTGGTGGAGAGTCGTACTATAGTAAGCTCAGATATATAGCACAGCGTTTTACCTTCCACCATATATAGTGAAGCACTTGCAATCTTGAATAGATTTCGAGCGGTAATAAACCAAACCCCAAGGACTTCTGAAGGCTGCGAGACACAGCTTCGCTCGCTGTCTATAATGTGGGTGTCTCATCGCTCATTTGCACTTCTACGTGATGCTTGATGTACGAGTTTCTGACATTTGCATAAATCTGTGAAGTTTCTTTTATTACGAGACTTCATAATAATATTGCAGTAATGCATAGTGGAGCAGTTTGCTTTGGTAATATAGTATGCACTGAACATACTTTTCAGAAGCTATTTGAGAGCTGTTGATAGCGGAAAACAGCCTCCATTGTTCACATCACACTCAGCCAAAGTGTGATGGATATGATCACACAAGCACTAGAACAATATTGGACACACATATTTTTAACCACTAAAGGCTAAAACTTATCACATTTGACTAACCAACTCGTGTTTATATGAGCACTTTTCCAGATGGCAGAAAGGCAAGACAGCCACTGGTGTGCCAGTAGAGACTATGCAAAGCATTCCTTCCACCAAATGTGTGTGCTTTGTAGCAGCAGGACATGAACTGTCGTGCTTGTCCTGCGGCTTTTGAGGGTCATGTGCTAGGTCACACAGACAGTCGCGCTACGGTGTCTAGAACCGTAGCCGCACACTCCACTGTTCTCTTTTCATTTTATGCTGATAGCACATGACTTGAACAATAATGGCAAACAAACACTTGGAGGACGCTCAATTAAGCTTTGCCTTAGATAGCGACAGCATTCAAAGATCCCTTACTGCTTCTCACGCTTCTCGGCAACTGCAGCTTATGTAACCGTAATGTTTACCGGGAAATGCTGGCGGCAAACGCTATTTGCATGAAGGCGGGCTTTCTGGCAGAAATGCAGCCTCTTGCGTGGGCCGATCCCGGAGGTAGTGCACAGCCACACCAAAATATTACATCACTTTCAGGTTTCTGTCATAGTTTCGCACTTTTAATATTTCAGTCTGAGAAGATTTAACATGAAAGGCATGCGCTGTCAGTGTTTTGTTTCATGACATTTGTTTGTGGGCTGTCATTCTCAAAATTCTAAGGAATAACTTTGTGAGAATGTAAGACAAGGTATGAGAAACTTTACGGCAACTTTTTAGTGATAGAATGGTGTAGCAATATAATACGCATTTACCGTATGTCATATAGCAAGGCGTGGCATGTACATATACTTTAATATATACGGGAATTTTCACTCGCGGACAAAGACACCAACGCCGGTTTTTCTGTGTCACTGGGCCCTTAATGCTATCACGTTAAAACAGCAGTATTAAAAGTGCTGGTTGAGAAATCTTGCTCTGTTGCTAGGGGTAGTGATGGCAAAATGTACGTCACTAACTGTAAAAACTGAAAAGCCTACACCAGTAATTTCTAAATATAGATAATACTGCATTCCTGTTGGTGAACTACGTTAAATTTAGGAAGTCTAAAAAACCTTAGATAGATAAGGAGTTGCACAAACGAATTGTTAGTGTAAAGAAACTTTTTGCTGACTTCATAAAGTATAAAGACATAAATACACTAAAGCTTTTTAAACAACTCCGTAATAAACTATCATCTGATATAAAAAAAGAGTAAGAGGACTACTAATATCTATGCTAAAATATTTTCTAACAGATTGACCCCAGACACAATATGGAAAGCGTACAATAACCTTATGTCCAAAACAAAGAAAAGACCTATGCATCAAATAAAATTTAAGTCGGAGGTAGGACATCCTTATCAATTAAATTAAATGAACACTTTCTCACTATTGGTGACTGTGACAGAAGCGTTGATGAGGATGGCGTATCACTGTATCTTCAAGAAAAATAAGTAAAAACAATCTATTTTTCACCTACATCACCGACTGAAATAACTAAGTTTATTTTAAAATTACGCAATAACTGCGTGGCCGGAATTGATAGTGTTAAATCACAGACAGCCAAATATGGTTGCGATATAGTGGCGCTGGCGCTTTTACATATTTTCAAGCCCTAGGAATATTATTTGCAAGCCAATACTAACCCTAGGAATTTTTCCTTATAAGCTGACGATAACACGACTTTCCGTTGTGCACAAAGGAGGTTATCACAATTTATTTACGAATTATCATCCCATCTCTGTTTTGTCTGTTTTCTCCAAGGTCGCTGAAAATGTTATAAACACTTGTTTAGTTTCTTTCCTTGAAAAAAAAATGCAATATCAACCCAACAGTACGGTTTTCAAAAGGGAAAATCAAGAGAAAGGGCATTAGTTCGCGTGAAGGATGAAATAATTTACAATATAGAAGATAAACGTTTTACAGTGGGTTTGTTCTTGGACCTAAAGAAGGCTTTTGATTCTGTTTATCATAAGTTCTCTTACTCAAATTGCCATACTTTGGAATAAGATCTAGGTACCCTGTTAGAGTTTATTAAGAGCTATTTATCTAGAAAACAATGTAGTAGTATTAATGGTACGTGTTTCTTCTGGCTACATGGATATACATACTGGTGTTCTGCAGGGCTCAATTTTGGGACCACTATTGTTTCTCCTGAATATTAACGACATAGTCAACATTCCTCACACTCTCCCAATCGTGATGTATGCAGATGACACAAATATTTTCTTTTCCGAGTCTAATTTACAGTCTATTGACCCTTTTCGCGGAGCAGTTTGTTCTCGAGAAACGAGATGGCACTTTTGGCGGCGCCTCCGACCGGCATTGCTCCGGCACCGCCATAGAGTAAAAGCTTACAAGTTAGGAGAGACCCCTCAATGTCACGCGCGAGCGGGGAAAAAAAAAGAAAAAAAAAACGCGGCACAAATTTCACCCTCTTTCAAATGGTTATAGGTCGCCGCCGATTCTGCGTTGCGCCGGAAATGCGTGTACGTGCCGACGTCTCAGCCACGCTACCGTAGCCACGTGTAGAAAATGGCAGTGAACCCTTCTTTCTCCTTCATGCTTCCTTGCACGCTGCGGCTACGGCGCAGAGGGAAGCAGCGGCGCTGTCCCAGGCCGGCCAACGAAACTGCCCACGCCGGCAAACGCCTCCTTCCCGATAACGGCAAAAAACTTCGGCGAGCTGGCGCCGGGTAAAGTCCCTATATAAGAAAAGTACCGCCATCTACTCTTTCCTCCGCCGCCTTCTCTCCTAAAGCGCGTGTTTTTTTCTTTACTTTTTGCTTGCGAAAGCCAAGTCGACGGTGGCGCACCTAGAAAGTCCACGTTGAAGCTTTCAGGCCGGGCGCGCGCCGCCGCCGCCGCCGACGACTGCGGCTGCGCAGAGGACTTTCAACATGGCTCTGAGGCGGAAAAAAAGGAAATATAAAGAAGTGAAAAGCGCGCGCTATCATCGTCCAATCGGAGATACAGGAGAGAGAGAGAAGCGGCGTTTATCAAAGGATGGCGGTACTTTTCTTATATAGGGACTTTAGCGCCGGGCCGGCTGGAGCGGCGGCGCGTGCAGGACGGCGGGCGCGCACGCGGTGAGAGTCGAAAGTGAGGGAGCTACTCAACATACATAATTTAAAGACCCTAAGGTTAGCTCTTGAGACACATCATTTACTTAAAGGGACAATAAAGAGAAAATTTATTTCTTCTGTATCAGTAGATTACCCTTCCACGATACCAAAAACAGTACTCTTACCACGAGAAGCCGCTTGGTAAGCAAGAAAAAAAAAAAAAAAAAAAAAAAAACTGAGAAAGCCAGAAGGCGAGTGGCAACGCCACTTTGAAGTTCCCGCACCAGCTCACCGTGACATCATGGATTTTGACAGCGTCTTCTAGGTCCCACTTAATTCTTTAGCGGTAAAGATTGACTACATTGTGTTCTAAAGCAGCCCAAGATTGAATATGGCATGTTTCGCGAACTTTTACTGAGCCAACGTGGCCCAAATACGAAACATTACTTTTGAAGTCATGACGTCACGCAGAAGTGCTGGCATTGGGGTTTCTGCACGAAATTAAACCTTTGAGCTTCATTTTCTCTTCTAAACATTGACCTATTGCAGTGTCATTAATGACACCAGTGTTTTCTAACTCTCTCTCTGACTTCTCTCTCTCTCTCTCTAAGAATACTTTATCAGTCTAAGTTGATTTATTGTTTTGCTTTAGTGTTTCTTTAACAATGACTATGCCTTTTCACTCGCATTATGAAACCCTCAACAATTACTACCCTACACACTTCGACGCGTAAATTACAGGAATAACAGGACCAGGACAAACTATGGTTCACAAACGTTACATTACCAGATCACGAGATTCTTGAACAACAAAAATATAGAAGAAATAATAAGAAACCATAAATCTGGAAAAATAATAAAGCAGGAAATAAGTCAATTACTACTCTCGTAGTTTTTATCTCAACTAGTCAGAGAAACGTAATTATTGTGTACGCTCTAGTGTACATTTCTCTTTATTTTTATACAATGATGTACGTGTACCACAGTGATGGAATGATGCATTTTTGTACAATTATGCATGCTGTTCTTTTTTTCATCTTTGTATAAGTATTCAAATTGTACATGTGCCTGTAGTTTTGTGTCTTTCCTTCTGTATGTTTTATATAGTACTCTGTTTATTTGTACCATATCATCACTTTTATTTTGTTTGCCACAGCTGGTGTGAAAACTGTTGTCCCAGGTGGGACGACCCCAGGCGCTATAATGTAAAATGATTCCAAACTGTTTTGATTCCATACTCTTGACGTCAAATTTACGTAACCACCAACGCAAGCATCAACGGTGACCCGCAGCGTTGTCTGAACAACCCAATCAAACACTCTCCTCGTTTATAAGAGGTCACTTTTGTTCGCTTTCATAACCAATAACATTGTCTACACTCAGCTGTTTTTCTTATCTAATTGGCTGACAACAGGCAAGAAGCACGCTCTAGTGGAGGGTTTCGATGGGGCTGAGCTAAAGCCCCTATATAAAAAAGTAGCGTCACGCTTTGAAGAATGCCGCCGCCTCCTCGCACATCCTGTCCGAGGCCGACGCCGCGTCGGTATTGGCCTAATCACGTGGACCGTCCAGCCCCCGGGCGCTGGCTGCGTTTGTTTACGATCACGCTCCATCGCCATTTTCGCCCGAGAAGCGTCTACCGACTGGCGAGGAGCACGACGATAGCGACGAACACAGTCGGCGATCGTCGAATCTGATCAGCGGCGAAAGATAAACAAGTGCACGTGTTTCGAGCGGTGTAGGCGGCGCAACGGTCGAAAAAGGAGCGCGAAAGAGAGGAGAAACGAGGAGGAGGGCTCTGTGCTGAAAAAAAAAAAAAAAAAAAAACTAAAAAAAAAAACGGCAAGAGGGGTGTAGTAGTAGTAATTGGTTGTAAATATAAAACGAATAAATAAATAATAAACAGCATATTAAAAAATGTCACAGTTTCGCCCTAAGGGCGAAGCAATGAATGCGATAGCAACACAGCAATGTCATACCATGTAAGGTGAGCGGCTTTGGTAGCAATATGAATTGTAGTAAACATGAGCTGATTAAGTAAGCAGGTGTGCTGCGGCGTAAGTAGACCGACATGAAGAGAGACTCGATGACCACGAGAAGGCGCGTGTGAAACGGTGGTGTTGATGAGAAGCGCTTCCCGTGGGCAGCGCGCGTGCGAAGGGACACACCTGTAGCGCTGCACTGCCGATCCGGGCAGCATTACATGTGTAGCGTGCGTTGGAAAATGTGGCCCGACTATTACTAACTGAATGAACAAGCGTGGTGTGAGCGCGCACAAACAAACATGAATAGATCACACTGAATGACTGCAGACAACGACTGTCAAAACGCTGGCAGCAAGCGCATATATACGCCGCAGCAGCGGGCGAAGGTACGTGCGGTCTATTGCTTCAACAGAAACTGAGCGGCGAACGCATAGTGCATAAAGGTCAGAGCCGTGTGGAGATAAGAGACGGTGCGGGTGTTCTGTGGTGCATGCACCAGTAAAACTCTACACATGTGCCTGACTCCTGCTGATTGCTTCAAGTTCAGCTGAAGTCGCACAAGCCTTCTACACCTTAGTTAGAGAAGCTTGGCTTTCCTTGCAGAGCGAAGACAATTGCAAAAAGAAGGCACATAAAGGTAGAGAGGTTTTGTTATAGCCTGTACAGTAAGAGATCCACTGAAGATAATACAACACCAGCTAGCTGCTGTCCCATAATCTCGGAAGATAAACCATTTATCTACACATGCACATGCACAGGGTGGAAATGATTGCATTCCCATGCATACGCTACATAATGACAATCACCACAAAACCCCATCGCATTACTATTACTTCCACAGATAATTTTCACTGCTGCTATGGAATTGCTGTCTCACCTACAGCAACCAATACATTGGACATTTCAATTGGTTCATGAAAGCGGGATGGGCACTCGCCAGACTGAAGCAGAGGCATTACACACACTGTTCAACGCCCAGCCTCGTGTAAGTCACTTAAAACTCGTCACAGACACTTGCTGACTGCCTTCAGGTGGGGACATGCCTTTCTGTTAGATTCACGTTTCACGTTCAGACTTTCGCGTCATTAGACATGACTATAGCCAGACTGACTAGGCTTCTGCGTGCGCAAAGGGATGCGAAATGCGTGAATGCAATTTGTTTATCGACAAAAGGCGCTCCTATCTTGCAAAGTGATAATTGGAAATATCTATGCACCCTACAACGATCGTCCAACGGCGGCGCGCATCAATTCTGCGTTTTCGAGCACGTGAGCACTGTCTCGACGTGGTTACCCATCTAGCCACCGTAACGTGGTGTCGGCAACAGTCTACGACACATGCTACAACACACGAATGATCTCTGTCGGCACCATGCAGTCGGCGGCGCAGTGTCACCACACGACTCTTCGAAACCGCCAATCCATAGCAGGCGACATGTGGTGCCGTTTTGTGGATGCAATGCAGTTCCTTCGAAGCTTCACTATTATCTTCGTAAGGGAAACGTTATTCGCACTCACTGATACTACACAGTACACACCACACGGCCACAAGTAGCCACAGCGACGAAAAGGCCGTCTCGTGCGATCCCCTCCCCCGCTGCGTGCACGCATGTGTAGGCGCCCACAGTCATTTTCTATTTTAAAACGCGGCATTAAATCAAATGCTCTATATATTTATACGAAGTATATTTAACAACAAAACGATAATACTAGCATTTCATGTCTTCTGTTAAACTGCTTTCTTTTTGGTGACGTCATTGAGTCCATGGCAGCAGCGCTCTCCACTTGGACTTCGCTGGTGCCACGCGTGTGTCACCAGCGCCGGCCAAAGGTTTATCATGTGCAAATAAATACATGCTCACTGACAGGTGTGAGTAGCGAGGGCCTGAGTAATCGGCGGGCAGCAGCCATCTTCTATTCCTTTCGCAACGGGGCAGTCTGTAAAATTTTCAGTTTTGTTCGGCATATGAATGAATTTTTTTTTCGCGTACACGTCACATTGACGCGGTCAGTTTTCGCAGTTTTCTGAGGTCGCGTGACAGACAGGCGAAGTGGGCGTAGCCCAAAAACACTGGAACAATAGCAGAGGGCTAATGGTGAAAAGGCGTCGAATCAGGAATGATTATTTTTCTTTTGGGCGGTTTAATCATGCATAATCAGTGTGTACACCTTATATCAGATGGAGAGCTATTGCGGTTTTTGTGACGTCGTGTGACAGACAAGCGAAATTGGGAGTGGCCCGAAAATGTTTTGACCAATCGTGGAGGCTGATTGCAGAAATTGGAATTAAAACAGTTTGGAATAATTTTGTGTTATAGGCTCCCCCCCCCCCCCCCCCCCCCCCCCGCCCCTCGTCAGGCGTTGCTGCCTTTTGTCCTCTGTTCCGAAGCGTAATCATGCACACTTGAATAAAGTCAAAGTCAAGTCATGCTTTCCACGACTTTTGGCATTTCACTGCAAAGAAAAATGCGAGAAGTGGTCAAACGAGAAAATTGAAATAGTTGATATTCTGCAGCCACCATGCATCGTAGCCTACAAAACAAATACGAGTAGCATTCATTTTGCACCAAAGAAAGTGCTTTGTTTAGAACAGAAGGAGGGCGACATGACAAACATATAACTCACGGCAGACACATCGACAACAACAGAAGCGGGTGGTCCTCCCAAAGACTGACCAAGCACGAGGCTGCTTTGCTATGGCGACAACCACTGCATTGAAAGGAAACTAAAGGCCAACATAATCAGTTCCTTCAGTGCTCTATTTTCATTCAATTGGGGGGAAAAGGTTGATTACCAGTAATAAAAAAAAAATGGCCAAACATACTCAATTTTGAACTTTGCACCGACACCTCAGTACCAACGTATCAGAGTGACATTGTGAATTTTAATGTATAGGGGATTCCGGATATATATTGGCTGCCTGTAGGCATAATGTATAAGGGCTAGCATAAATGATTCATTCGTTTTGAAAAGGCTATATTTTCACAAGTATTACACGTTAAAAATATATGAAAAGAACCACAAACTCCCCAAGCTTGTATTTTGTCTTCGAACAAGACGGGGTACCCCCTCATTGGCACATCCCAGATCGTGACTACCTAAACGATGAGATTCCGCATTGCTGGATTGGGCGGATTGGTGAGAATGACCGAGCTTTGTTCCTCTGACCTCTCACATCCCCTGACTTAATGCCCTGCGATTTCTTCTTGTGGGGGTATGTTAAGGACCTTGTTTACGTGCCACCACTACCACAATCCTTAGTCGAGCTCAAAGAATGCATCAGTGCTGCAGCGCAGACAATTGACAGGACTATGCTACAAAATGTATGGAATGAGCTCGATTATCATCTGGACGTGTGTCGTGTCAGCAGCGAGGCACATATTGAACATTTGTAGAGGGTGTATAAACTTGGCGAGCTTGTGGTTCTTTTCATACTATATCTTTCATGTGTGTACATGTAATACTTCTGAAAGTATAGCCTTTTCAAAACGAACTAATCATTTATGCTAGCCACTATTGTACCCATAGGCACAATACTGTTCCAGTACGAGTTACTGTTTTTGAATAGACGGGAGTGCAGTCTGTGCACAATTATTCAGAATCCAGTCATACCTGAGCACAACCTTGCGCAATAGAAGCTATACAATTTTAGAAGTAGAACGCACTAGTCCGTGTTTTTTTTTTTTTTTTTTTTTTTCACCACAGTTATATCAAGAAGGTCGGACACTTTTCAAATAAAATGATTGTTGGTGATTTCGGTGTCCTTTGCTTAAATGAAACTTCAGGTAAACGGAGCAGAATTTTGGTCCTTTCGAGTTCTGTTTAACAGAGTCTACTCTAATTTAGATTTTGGCTGATTTTAAAAGCACGGGAAATTTAAAACTTTCTGGGTTGAGCGAGTCGTTACTGCAATGTAAATTATCCAGGCCCAGCAGATTCTGTCAAATTATGTGATGTCATGGCAACCTAGTGCAGGAACTTGAGGGTGGCATTACCATTAATCTTTTGATTTTCGTGCCCTGTCTGGCTAACCAAAGCCCCCCCTCTTGGTAAGAGTGGCCTATTGGGCATTGAAGCTTAACTGAACAATATATTTAATGTCCCTTTACACATTACAGGCTGATGACAACTGCAGGTCAACAATCCAGGGCCGTATCCTTGATTGATCACTCTTGGGGATATTTTCTGCATGGTGTGGTGTCCAGTGTGACACCTGAATTGAGCAACAGGTGTTCTGACCAGGGCCTCGGCCAAAGAGCATCGAATGAAATTGATATCCCCAAAAGTGATTGATTCCAAGTATGGCCCCTGTACGAAAAAAAAAAAAAACAGGACCATTGAGGACCTTGCCCATTTCTCGACTTTGCAGGTCTGGATTGAGCACTGCGGTCATTGAAAATGCTTGTATGCAGCTGCAGTGGTCAATGCTCACATTCTCTTCTGTAATGTATCGTCATTTAGCGCTGCTTACATAAAATATAGACTTGCCTGAACCACTTCAGTTAAAAAGCAAAATTGCAGCGCCAGAGGGGAAAGATACAAGCTTCAGGCTGAAACTGAGCCATTCATTCTGGTCAAAAAGCACAGAAGCGATTTCACCACCACCAAGCCAGCACTCGTTTAATGCACACAATCAGTTTCCAGGGCATGTACTATGCAAATTACAGGCGAAATGCCAGAATTCAGAGTCCACGAGATAAAGATGCACGAGGTGTGCCAAATACGTCTATTGCTTCCAAAGACAAAACTGCTTCCATGGTTTTAATTCAGCTTGACTTAAGTATCCATCAGTAACAGCATTATCACACATACATTGCCATTGAAGACTTAGTTTTGACATCTTGAAAAATTTGTTTGCTGGTGCCCAACAGCACAAACTGGACAGGTCCATTTTAAGCAATGATATCACTGCTTTTAACAAAAGGCTCATTTTTATCATAATTCTATTGCACAGAAGGTTTACTACAAGGTCACAAGCCAGTAAAGCATTCAATGTGTGCACGTACATTCAGTCGCACACAGATGAGGTGTACCTTCCCTGGAAGTTGTATTTTGGGTTGAGCATGCAGAAAAGTAAGTGTGTGTACACACATGCATATGTAGAGTTGAGTATGCTACACTATATATAATTAAGAGGCTATCCTCTTAAATATCATCATGATCTTTTTGCCTAAAATTCACACACAGAAACCAGACTGACACTCTGGGTGTGCTAATGCATGTGTCTCTTGTGTCAATAGTATAGTTGGCAATGCTATTTGCAACTTTCAGGTACGGTGGCGGCACCATGCTGTTTGCTCGTGAACCAGTGACGTGATGATCGGCCCCAACGAAATGGGCAACGGCTGTGCTTTCAGGCACAGAAATAAGTATGCACAACTTGCCTATCAATGCCTTTGCAAAATAGTACAGGTGTGGGATACTCAAAGAAAGCACATTTCTAACTGCGCATCAAATCGTAAAAAAAAAAAGAAAAAAATATCAATTTTGAGCGAGACAGAAAAAAAGCCACACACGGCTGCTAGATGCAGTGTGCCTCAGATGAATCACAAAAGTTCTGAATTCAAAATACTTGTCGCTTTATCCAGAGTCTCAAGCACTTGGAATGTACCTTTCATTATCCCTGACCTTCACATCACCTGCAGTCACTGTATCCTCATCTTTTTGTCTGCTTTCTTTTGCTGATGGCACTCTTTTTATCATCCCTGCCCCATTATCTTTTTTCTTGCATCGCTCAAATACCAGAAATGTACAATTGATAAGAGAGGCAACATTTCTTAAAAATGACTATTTTGACCTTACACTGTTTTTTTTTCACTGCTGGCTGACTTCTTGTCAGAGGTTTATCGCTGTGTCCTGATCAAGGAAATCCAATAAAAGCCCTCGCTGGTAATCAGGTATGCCCCTAGAGCCGCTCTTCTTGTTTGGTCACACAGTGCAAAACAGAATTCTTTTTGACTACTTCGCTTGCATATTCATGCACAAACTCCATTTTGTCCTTTTCATCTTCACTTCGCAACTCGAAATACATACAAAAACATGCTGAATTTGACAGCCCCCGACTGACACTGAAGTGAACTAAATGCTAAGGCAGTGCAGACAAAACATAGAAAAGCGCGTCTCCAAGAATTTTTCTCACCGAGTCGTATGCGTGATCATTTCATGCTTCGCGACAAACTTTTATGAATGGTTTCGTGCTGGCGAAGTGACAGGCTGCTGCATTTGCAGTATTTACAATTTTATGCATTTAGGTGCTTTACGTGAGTACATTCATACAATTGGATGTACTTGACCTCCACTCCAAAATGTCTTCAGCTATGACAAAATTGTATCGCATCTCTGCCTACACAATAACATACACCAGAGAAGAACTGCAGCATGCCATCGTCACCAAACATACACATTCCACCAGCGCTGCAATCATTTCACCGACTGCAATGTTCGATGTATAACTGCGCCACCTATAGGCTGTGAAAGTTAGAAATTGTGGCGGTTATTCCTAAAAGGAGGAAATAAAGGCTACACTGTGCACAAAAGAGGAAAAAAAAATGATGCATATCCAATGAAATTCTTGGAATATATGTGAAGTGAAGTGGTTAATAAAATGTTATAAATTTGTCCATTTCATCCCTATATCATTGGTGTAAAGGAAACTGGCATGCGCGCATGTGCTCTAGCGCACCCATGCTATGCAAAGTGACAAATGCGGTGATCGTCTCAAAAAGCTAGTTGAAGTATGAGCTATTTGGCAATACAACAACAGCCATTATCAGAGAAGTCTGGGAGGGTTCGCAAAGAAAGCTTCTCCTTAAAAGAGCTGCTTCTTATGTGTCCGCATAAATTTCTGACGTAAAGCTTGCTTAGCCTTTGTTAACAAAGAATTTTAAATTCACATCCTACATACAGTGAAAACATCCGAGCTATCAGCAACAGAACCTTAGCTTAGAACGTATATCCAGCAAAAATATTGTGCCAAAACCACAGACAATAATTGTCAATGCAAGCGAATAGCGTGAACGAATGAACGAGCAAATGAAAGAGCAAGAGAGGAAAAACAATTTCCTTGCAGAGTCCGACTACTGGCTATTGACCACCGACCAACAACGAAAATGGCCGAAAGAGCTAAAGAAAGTTATTTGCTTTAAAGAAAATATAGATACGAATCGGCCACTCCTTTGAATTTCACTAAGATCCTGTAAGAGTAGCTGTGAATGTTGCAACCTCTTGTCGCCTTTCACAGTACCTCAAAAACTCCCGCCAACAGCCAACATGAAATATTTAGGGACTGAAGCTCAGTCGATACCAGTGCTTTTGTTTGAACCCCAAGAACGTCTACAGATAGTCTGTAACAGTGGAGGTCAATCGTGTTAGCGTGGATTACCTGTGGCAAGCCAAGTCTCTCAGACAAGTGGACCAGAGAGGAGCTAAGCACTAAAGAACAGCACATCGTCAAGACACAGCTGTGCCCTCACCAAAATACTTTCCGCCCATGCCACTGTTCTGTCGACTAGATTTGCACAGTGACACAGGCACAGATGTCAGGACAGCTGACCATGCCATACAGGTGAATGCTAACTTGCTTTAGTATAGTGCTAGTTATGATGTAGTGTGATGTAGAAAAGAAACCGCACAAGCAAATGTCAAGTGTATAAGACTGCATGCACCTTGTGGCATGGCATAGCCAAGCTGCAGCTTATGCTGAGGGATCAAGTAGCGACTGCCATACAATGAATGCACATTCTTATTTCACCACATCATGGGTGCTTTTCATAGCAAAACTGCTGCTTTTAGATTTTTCAATGAAACCTGTCTGGCAACATCCTTGTAAAATGAGTCAGAAAGCAAGCTGAGCACTGCCCTACATGTGGTCTCTCCATATGATTTGCTGATAAATCAAGACAGCTAAGATGGCTGTGGTGCATTACACAAGCCCCACAGGCAATATAATTTTCTACTGGCCAGCAATTAAGTATGCAAAGCCTCACAACTGCAACTATCGGCCAAATTTTGTGGCACCCAGTTGCGATATCACCTAGCATATTCATACTGTCGTTACATCCATTTCCTGCAGTTGAGCCCCCTACTCCCAATCAATCAGTTCAAGCCATTATGGTCATTATCACAGAACCATGACAAAGTGTTGAAAGCCACACACCAATGCAATGCTACCAGGAGCTGTGAAAACTTGTACATAACTCATTTCTAAACCATATATCCATCACCAGTTCTTATCACTGCACTCTTGCTCTTGACAATCGTGTGGGGCCAAGGTGGGTTTCTTCTGCTGGTTGAGGCAAAGCCTTGACAAGATGTGCACCATTGCCTTGCTTGCTTATGTCATGAATATGACATTTTGCACTTTTGAGAGGGTGTGCCCAGCACTCAATGTGAAGGGCTCCACGTTTTTCACACACGGATGCTGTCTTGTTGGACTGAACAGCAATGTTGTGTGCTGAGCACTCAGGATGGTTAGACAACTGTGCTGGCAGGGCTAATTTGGTCAGCAGCAACACAATACCAGCACAAGAACGCATTTTTCTATTGCAGTGTGGAGTTGCATGTTGTGTAGACAAAAGTAGCAAGGATTCATTCATTTGTGTTCAATAGGTATTTGTGCTTGCTGGTGATCAACACCAACGTTGTCCACACATGCAGGAAACGCTGTAGACGAGGACATAAGAGGACACACTTGCCGCTTGACTTATCAAGTATTTGTGCACGCCACATACTCCGTTGACTCAGATGAACAACATAGTGGTTTCACCAGAATCGCAGTTAAGGTGGAAATTGCCAGTGCACTTGAAGAGTAGCATCTCATAGCTCGGTCTTGCGGCTGGCAGGTAATGAGTCGTCCAGGCAGTCGGCATCCCCTTTGCGCAGCACGCGCTGGCGGCACAGGTAGGTGGCGAGTGGCTCCTCCTGGCTGCCGAAGTACCATCGCTCGATGTCGACCTCGTACTGCTCGAGCAGGGCCTCGCACTGACTCTTGAGCTGCGTCACCTCGGCCGAAGGGCTGTCCCAGAGCTCGTACGGGATGCCCAGGTCCACTTTGACGCCCTTGGCGACTAGGCCGTGCAGCGTTCGGAACGTAGTGCTCGTTCCTTTGGCGAAGCGCGAGCTATCCTTGCGTTCCTTGTGGATGTTGTACTCGAGCAGCCGGTCGCACACGCCGTCTAGCGATTCCACTAACCGCAGTTCAGAAACCGCGTACTTCTTGCGCTTGCGCCCGCCGTCTAGGGTGTATCCGGTCTCGATGACATCGTGCGTTTTGCCAGTCTCCCCGAGACGCGCTTCCAGCTCCACGGCGAGGTACTTGCACGCTTCGCATCTGGACGCGTACTTGACGCCATACAGAGTCTCTTCTACGCTCTCATCCGCTGTTATACTGCTCAACGTAGCGCTGAGAGCAAGGATGATCGCCGCAAGACACAATCCGCGCATTGCCCCTTCAGGCACTGAGCACTGGCCGGCACTCGGGAGTCAGCCGCGAAGGGTACTCGGCCATAGAATAAAGACTCGGCTCTCGGCGATTAGATAAATGTGCAGCAGACACCGTTAGTTCGGAAAAAACAAAGTAGGTAAAATGCGATACCGCTGTTGCGCTTGCGAATCCCGGGAGCTACGCCCGCCTGAGCGAAGAAAAGTGGCGCTGCATTCTTGCTGTGTTTCACTCTCGGCTTCGAGGAGCGATTGAGAGAAATGGCAGAAAAGCGGTGGGCAAGGAGAGTTTTAAGTTATTTGTACATGAGGAATGTTGACACAAAATGGAGGAAGCTGACCAGAAAATTGTCAATCAAATATTTGACTGCAGGAGGGGTGCAAACCAGGAAACAGCGGTTAAGGAAAAGGTTAAAGAAACAGAGGGGTTTGTGGAAAACAAGGATGCAGACGAAATCAGCACTGGGAACATACAGAACTTTCAAGCAAGAAATTGCGAAAGAAAATATCTATGATAATTCTAAGGGAAGCTCTTTGTTGTTTGACTAAGATGTCACCGAGTCATGCGGTGCGTGTGGAGAAGAAGAGGAAACGGCTGAACCATAGCATAAAGAACCAACTTGCTGAACACCTCATACTTGGGCTTAACCTTACAGTGCAAAGTAACGGGGATGATTTTTTTTTTTTCAAAGCATTGGGGTTTAGGGACAGTGGTGGCAAAATAGACTTTAAGCGGGTAGAAATAACCAAACAGAGGTTATCTGATTGGTGGCTAAAATCAAGGCAGGGGTGAAATTTCACCCACCACAAAGTACAAAATATGTTAATAGTCACGGCTAGGTGGCGTATGCCACCCTCCGATTTAAATGGTTCAGCCTCATCCATCCATCCAGCCGTTCGGCCCACTCGACCATTGTCTAGTACACTCTAAAACCCCTATATTACCCTATATATAAAAGGTAGCGTCACGCCAATGCCTCCTTTACTATAATAGTAAAGGAGGCATTGGTCACGCTTTGAAGGATGCCGCCGCCTCCTCGCACACCCTGTCCGATGATGATGATGATAAGTGGTTCTTGAGAGAAAGGGAAAGGTTGGCGCTATCTTCTGCAGCCCTTGAGGGAGCACGGCTCAGCGAGGCCGACGCCGCGTCGGTATTGGCCTAACGGCATCACGTGGACCGTCGAGCCCCCGGGCGCTGACTGCGTTTGTTTACGATCACGCTCCATCGCCATTTTCGCCCGAGAAGCGTCTACCGACTGGCGAGGAGCACGACGATAGCGACAAACACAGTCGGCGATCGTCGAATCTGATCAGCGGTGAAAGATAAACAAGTGCACGTGTTTCAAGCGGTCTAGGCGGCGCAACGGTCGAAAAAGGAGCGCGAAAGAGAGAAGAAACGAGGAGGAGGGAAGGCGGAGGAGGAGAGTGTCGCTACTTTTTATTATAGCCTCCTATATATTCTATAGGAGGCTATGCTTTTTATATATAGGGGTTTCAGTACACTCTACTTCGGCGAACGTGGACGACAGCATGCAATGCTCTTTCCTTCCTCCATGCTCTTTCTCCTATATTTTTTTCTATGGTACAGCGTACCCTAGGGCGTCATTGCCTATGGCGGCTTTATTTTCCCTGTTCCTTGAAGCGGAGAATTCTCTGGAAAATGGCGTTTCGAGGACATGACCTACTGGAACAAGCAGTAGGTCGTGTTCGAGGATACTTTCAACCGACCAATGAAAACGAGGATCAGTCTCCTGCACTCTTGGCGCTGAGCCGTGCTCCCTCAAGGGCTGCAGAAGATAGCGCCAACCTTTCCCTTTCCCAACGAACCACTTAGTAGTGCACTCTAACAATAGTTGCACCCTTTGGGGTGCATTTTTGCCACACAACAATAATCATAATCTGTCTTGCTTGCGTTTCCTATCTTGAAAACTCTGCACTTGCTACTTTCCTGTCGAGAACGCTGTGTCACGCTGATAATGCTCTTGTAGTTCGTGACCGAGAAGTGCCAGGCGCACAGCATTAAAGAAAGGAAAGCCACGCAAATCAGATGACGATTATTGTTCTGTGGCAAAAATACGCCCCAAAGGGTGCAACTGTTTTTAGAGTGTGTGGATACGGCCTCCGCTTCTAGCCAGTACTCTAGACGCGTATCCACGTGATCAAACGAGGCAGCGCCCGCGGCAACGCCGCGAAAAGAGTCAATAGTTAAGAGTATCGTCGCATGCGACGAAAATCGCGTTTCGGTGCGATGAAAATCGCATCATGTGAAACGGCCTTTAACAGGACGGCCAAAATAGTAACACCTAGCTAGCCTTGCGAGCTTTCAGTTTCGGTTTACAGCTGCGCTTTTTGCGCGCTCGCACTTCGAGCACGCAACAAAGCTAACCGCATGCGCCAGCATGCGCTTTGCTGCACCGAGACAACCGAAAGAGTGTGCGTCATTCGCTGTTTACGTTGTTGAAAGGGCTACGCGCGGTAGGTGAAAGTAGAGTGTGTGAAAGTGTGCCAGAAAAACGAGCCAACTTTCGATTTCTTGCGCCATTCTGCGCATGCGCGCTCGGTATTTGCTGCCATGCATGCCAACCAGCAGCTGATGTATGGCGTAAGGTGCGTTGGCTTTTGCGAATGGGCTGAGTGCTTGTACACGGTTTGCCGACTGTCAGTGAGTGCGCAAACTTGATGTGATTGCACGGCCGACCTTACCAGCGCTTCCGGACGGTGAGTTTCGTCTTCCCAGACGTTTATCGGCCCGCGCGAAAGCAACGGCTGTGGCTGATGACAGCCTCATTCAATGACGAATCATCCCATATACACTTGGTGCTACCCGCGCGGTTAACAGTGCCAATCACGCGAATCATCATTGCTTATGTTATATGTATAGGGCACGCGCAGGGTCATGCTGCCCATATGCTTGCTTACACGTTACGTCCCATTGCATCATAACCAAGGTCGCGCATAGACTTGGCACACAAGCGTCGGCAGTGCGCGCTTGACACTCACCTGTGCGGAAATTTTATTTGTAGCTTGCGGCTCATCTTCAAGTTTTTTTTGTTTTTGTTTTTCAGATGGAGGGGTGGAAACAGGCGATCGCGCACGCATTGTCTTGCAGCGCGTGGTATTCGGTGTAAACCGGTTTTATCGCGCTATATCCCGGCCAGCTGCCGCTGCAGGTAACCTCTCTGCCACAGTGCCTGCGTCTTCCTTGCTCGTTCGCAGAGGCAAAGAGCGTGTGCATGTCTCGAAATGCGCGCATATCTTGCTTTTCGACTTTGGTTCTTTTTTGCACATTGGTCTCTTAGCAAAAGTGAAGGCCTCGACAAACCAGAACAGTTAAACATACTGCGATCGATCTGCAGTTAACTGTTCTCTAGTGTAAATATGTCATGCAAGCATCTCACCCCAACTGCAGATCAGGTCGGCCTGCAAGTGGTTTCCTACAGTTCGTGGGGGAAGTACACGCCGAAGTAGCGTAGCATGCATAAAACATGTGATCAGTTTACATGATGCAAGTTTCATATATTTTGTGCAGTCCGTTCATTTAATATATATATATATATATATATATATATATATATATATATGTGACGTCTACCTGAATATTCAATGTGGGGGGGGGGGGGGGTCATGAAGTAATGGCTTACAAATTGGTCATTCGACGTCAACTGTACCTTTCTTGGCATTAGGCCATCTGTAATTGCTTTCTAAAAGTTTTAGCTGCTTAATTGTGTACAACATGAAAAGTCATTCTACAAAATATTTTTTTGAAAAACGTTTCTCACCTGCTCAAGCACTACCTGAACTTTCTTGCAAGACACGAAAGTATGCACCATAAAAGGCGTTGCCAAAAGCTGTGTTTCATTAATAAAAAGTCACCACTTATTTTCCGCATAGACTAAAGATGGGTCTTACACCTCCATTTTCGATAAGTCATTAAAAATAAGAAAATTGGTCCATATTTCGTATTAAAAGAAAAAAAAAATGCTTTCATACAGAAACACAAATTTTATCGAAGCAAGTGCCTTGGAGCTGCGCTTACGTGAGAAATGTTTTTGGGCAGATATATTGCGCAGAAGCACGCACAGGTACCGATAAATATGGAAAAAAGTCATGTTTGACCTATGTTTAGCTGCCAATTAAACACTGAGTCAGTCCTAGTAAAATTATGCTAAACAATAGCAATAGCAAATTCTTTTCAAATTGACAGAGATTTATCAAATACATTTTTGTTTTAAGTGGGGAAAAAAAATGTTGAATTTGTCTCCCACGGGCTTTCGAAATTTTCACCTGGTTCGTCTTCAGCGCGAAGCCTCTTGGTGGCAAATATAAAATGTATGGATGGGAGCATTCTCGTGCCGATACAGGAGTATACATAGGGCGCCCATACTGCTTATAAGTTTTACTGCCATCTAAGAAAGGTTGTTTTCTTCACTGCTATGAGCAGAGTCAGTCAAGCAGAAGTACAATCTCATGTTGGGCTGTATGTTGTTGTTCTGCTTGGCATCTTCACACGGCACTGGAAAGCGTACCGACACCTATGTGATTGCTATATGACTACCTGCACTAAAAAGTTAAGGTTGTGAATGGTGCAAATTTTAACAGAAATATAGAGCACCTTAAGATTAGTATTTTATGAATCAAAACAATCTTTTCTTGAATGTTCCTGCTGATTGGCGTTTGGCTTTCATGGCGTTGCGTCCCATCATGTTTATGTGCACTTAACCTCAGATGGCTATCAAAAAAAAAAAAAAAAAAAAGAAAGAAAAACTAAGGAAAGGAATGCCAACTGTTATGATGCATTCATAGGATCTGCTTGGAAACAAGATTTACTGGAGGAATAGCACATCACAGCTCAGGAAGAACTTGCAAATTTGTGACCAAGTTCAAAATTTGCTTGGCCTGACACCATTTCCACAGTTTGCCTTTAGCGCAGTCAATCCACAAGCAAACTATAAATAAACCTAACCGAATCGCTCTGTTTTATACATGCAAATAGTTTCTTTCTTTACTCCATCCTTTATGCCATTCCTTCTCCCTGTCCTTTTACGTCCATACACCCGTCCCCCCACTGCTGACCGCCATTCAGGTGTCGGCAGACTGCGCTAGACAGTTAGTGCCACATACGACAGTTGCAGTGCAGTCAGCAGTAATTTCCTTCCCCTCCTTTTTCTTTATTAATTCAATAAATGACCAATTACTACTGTTACCTTCAGCATGAGATGCTGACATGGCACTAATATTTCTTATACCCCCAGCACACAGCCAAACTAAAGTCCTTCCAGGTGAACAATCTTCTCTTTTTATTCTGAAGGACTCCTTGCTGACGGCAGTTTAACCACTATCACACGATACGGCATGGCCTCCTTTAGATACTTCCTGTCAGCAGCACAGTGATGGCACTGCTTGTCTAAACAAAAACTAATAAAACGCAAAAAAAATAAATAAAAAAATTGGAGGACACTTCGCCTTTAAGAGTGGAATGCGATAGCGTTGTCGAGCTCCATTCGCATCGCATTTTTCTTTATGAGTAGGCTTCACTGCAACACAATGTGGGAAAGCCAGCTCACAAAGACCAAGCTAATGCCGATCCCTTTAAAGTAGACTTCACTTTTAAACACAAATGCATTGCTGGGAAGACATTTTTACAGGGGCAATATAAGCCGTCTTATATCAAAATTTGAAGGCCCTAGGACCTTTCTTTATTAGTTTATTAATTGTTTGCTGTTGCCCCGAGGTGCGTGCGTGTCCAAAACGCATTGGGCAGGCTAAGTCCCAGTTTGACTTGCCGAGGAGACAAGCACCATCTGGATGGTATTTTTGCAAGTAATCTACCCGGGCGCGCCGCTGTTCTATGGTATAAATGCTGGAAAAGGGGTTTCTGTTTGAGTTTCCTCGTAACAGAATTATGTTTTCTCGTACATTCAAATTACAATCCGACGCTATCATGTCTGTAGGTTGTGGTGAAGTCGTACTTTCCGATTTTTCTGCTGGATTTTACTTTGAAAAATTCAATTAGTTCACTAACTCTGCGCCACGTGGAGAGCCTGCGTGGTCGGGGTTGTTCAGGATAATTTTCTCAGCCACGGATGCCGCACACCGATGGCAGATTTTCTGCGACACGGGGCCCTTAATGCTATCACGTTAATATGTAAAAATGTTAAAATATATCTTGTCACAGCATTAGGCCGTTTTAGCCCACCTTCACTTAAGGTCTGCTCTGCTCAGATTTCATGTGCTCATACACTGCACAGAACCGCGTTGATTTAAATTTTTTATGAGCGCGTTTTCCAGAGATGCAAGTGATGTGCAGTGAGCTTGGCTGCTAAACAATAAAGCCATGGGGACGCTCCGCTCACTTCACTCGGCATCGAAGTGAGGACAGCGTTCTTCCTTCCGCTGCTTGCTGAAACGTGCAAATGCTCACTAATATTTGTAGCCCAACTCACCATCTCACACACTAATCTGAGCAACTGTGTGTGAATTCTTGGGATACACTGGTCTTAATGAATAACAAATGTCTTAACTAAAGCTGCTTATTAAAATGTGCACATTTGTCAAATATTTAACATCACTTTTCATTTGCACCGAATAAAATTTGGTCTAAACACAATGAACAGTCACTGTATGGTGTGCATAGGACTTGCCAGTTGTCGCATGGTGTCCGCTGCCTGTGCGGTGTTGACACCAGATTTGATGTGTCCATGCGATTTATGCTGCACATGCAAACTGCGCAAGTGAACACAGAGAGAGGAGGACCATACAAATTATGCGAAGACAGATTTGGAAGAAGCCAAAGAGTGGCGAAGCGCTGGTGGTGGCTGTAGTGCGTGATGGCTGCACCAATTTGAGAGTATTGCTCTAATAAAGGTTAACTGCCAGACTGCCAACTATAAAATTCACGCACTAAAATTGTTATTTTGACAAGTTTACTTTGGTTGAGCGCACGAGGTTAGCCCTTTAGGCTTATGAAGGAATTCAGATATCTGCACTTCCTCAAGAGACCCCTGCCTAAAGAAGATACTGCTTTGTCTTGTGTCGTCCCCATGAACACCTTTCCCGTAGATGTTTCTTAATCCAAAGGCCTTTGAAGAGCCCGTGTGTCAAGTTTATATATAAAAAAAATTGTTCGACTAGTTTGCATAGAAACACCTTGGTACAACTCAACAGCACACGAGAGGTCACAAATCATGTATGAAAACCGTTACACTTCTTTCATACATCTTACATTCAGCGTCTTGCCGCTGTGTAATCCCCACCAAACTCTAATTTTGAACGTGGAAGCGCGGGAATTATCTTGCTGTACACTGATCTGTCGTATATTTAAGCATTCTAGTCCTAACATACTTATAAATGTGGTTTATATTCATGTTTTTTTTTGTAGGACATGATGTCCTAGAGAGGATGTCTCACTAAAGGACCTTTGGTGACACGAGTTGTGGAACCCTGCACCACAGATCCTGCCACCATGGAGTCGCTGTTTGGGCCTGATTCAGAGGAGCTGTGGCTGCCTCCAGAGGCAGCCGAGGGAAATGTCGAGTACAAGCTGAAGCTAGTAAACCCATCACAGAGCCGCCTGGAGCATCTTGTCACCCAGATGAAGTGGAGGCTACGCGAGGGTACTCCGTGTTCTTAACAATGCAACATTGTTAACCTTTTCCGTGCCAAGGATGGGTGTCACTTATCCTTGCATTTTTCCAATATATGCCCATGCGCGTCCCACTCAACCAGGGATTTCCATTTGTCTACTGATCGCCACAGATAAGCGGCAGTTGTTTTATCATTTAGGTGCGAACGCCACGCTGCGAGATGGTTCCAACCTCCCAGAAAATTAATTTTTTTCTGTGTACTCTTGCTGGAAACGCAGTGCAAGTCTGGCTGTCTTGACTTTAAAAATGGTGGCACGGAGAATTAGGTGGCTGCAGCGACAACGGGCATCATTTATTAGCCGCAATCGTGGTGGTGTTGGACTTTTCTTCACCTCAAGTAAACAATTAGACATGGCATGGTCTAGTCAGTCGTGTTTGAAGCTTCACCCTAGTACTGACAATTGCGTGGAAGAATTCAAGCATCTGGCAGCCTCTCTCGCGCACACGTGGCTCAACGGAAACGCTTTGCCGCTGGTGCCTCTGCGACTTATTTTGCTCACATCGCCAGGAATGGCGCATAGCAGGGAAGACAACAAATCATGCTAGACTTCGTCCTAAGAAATGTCAAGCGTTATATCGACTGTTTCCAGACTTGTACACATTACAGAAAAAAAGTAACCAATTAAAATTACCTTATTCAGAAGTGTAATTGATTACAGTTACCAATTACCGCCCGATGAAAATAATTAAGGAATTACTCAGAAGTAATCCATTACTTCTACATTACTTTCGTTCTAAGTTTTTATAACATTGCACAGATACCGTGATCAAAATGAGCTAGCCTTGCACATTCAGTGCATCCTCGGCAGCCTTTCCTAATTACTTATCTTTACTAACAATGGCTTTTCAAAAAATTAATTGGTCATCTTACCTCGTTTTTGTTGTGAATACATCAGCAGCAACAATGAAAACTCACTTGATGTGCGCGCTTGGAGTCATAACGGTGCTGTAACGTTCGGACGTCTTGCACACTAGATTGCTCAGCGTCTGGATCCTCTGTGAAGCGAAGTGCTTCATTTTTGCTGTGACTTGGAAGAAGACACTCCCGGTTGGGGTCAACGAAAAGCTGTACAAATTGTCAGTGGGCAATTTTTTGGCATTAACTTCCTAAGTGGTCGTCGCTGTTGAGACACCAGCGCTGGTTCAATTCGTTGGCCAACATCTGGTGGAGCATTACCATGAGCAAACAAATATTGAGCTCCCGGATTTGCCTGTCTGAACATGTGCATCCGCGAGGCTGGTGTGTGGCAAGATATCAGGCGTTGTATTGTAATTCGCACCAAGTTCAGGTTCCTAAAGTTGCGTCACCTGTTATAGCTTGTCTCGTCAGTAGAATAACTAATTACATGTAATTGATTACTGAAAAGAGTAATCAAATTACAGTGAGCATTACTGAGAAAACAATTTAATTGTTAAATTTTAAAATTACCAGACAATGTTATGGATTACAAGTAATTAATTGCATGTAATTCGTTATGTACAAGTATGACTGTTTCTAGGGCTAAGCCTATGTGCAGCTCAAAAACATGAAAAAATTTACAGTAACAGACAGCAAAAATAACTGATGAATTGCCGGTATTGCAATAAAGAAAGATATTCATGATAAAACAGTCATTAAAGAATTAGGGAATTTTGATGGCTACCTAGAAAAAATAAAGGTCGGCATGGAAAGGTTTAAAAGCTAACTGCAACAAAATTTCACTTTGGCTGAATTGGTTATAAATTAGTAGTATATACAGTCAACTTCTGTTAATTTGGCCCTGACGGGGTGGATGAAATTGATCGAATTATTCGACAGGTCCAATTGAACAAGATGCAGAAACAACGCTAAAACACACCTGTTTCATGTGCCAGTGGAACTTTCTGTGGGCTTAGTTGGTGCATACTTGATAAACTTTTTAAAGCGCAAATAAGAGACAAGGCACAAAAGGACGGTCAGACACAGGACAGGTGCTACTTTCAACTGTTCATTCCATTTTTCATATATATTTCATGACGACGTTGTGGAATAAACAGTTGAAAGTAGCGCTTGTCCTGTGTCTGACCTTCCTTTTGTGCCTTGTCTCTTGTTTGGGCTTTGAAAGTTTATCATGTGCCAGTATTTGCCCAATTCTAACATTCTCTCAAATCAAATGGGTGACGATTTTATATTTGTCCAAATTAGAATACTAACATAGAAATGATATTAAAGCTCCAAGACAAAGTAGAAATCTAATGCACGCCCGATGTTTTAGCAAGAAAAATAAGTGTTGCACAATGGCGGGCGATTTCCTAAATTGAGCTTCGCCGCGATACATCAGTGTTATGCGTTAAAGCATACAAACACCATGAAGGCAGATTTGGTTTTTCGGCCCATTTTGTTGAAAAAAATAATATTTAAACAAGGGGGGGGGGGGGTGCCCATTACAATTGGATAAATACTGTATTCAGACATTGGTGAGCTACAGTTATTGATTGAAAATACTCCTGGGGCAGGCTGAAAATAGTTGTTTGGCTGAACAGGCTGAAAATAGCCGCAGTGCTCGGCGCAAATGTGGCCATTACCCAGGCCACGAACGATGCTCCGCCGAACAGCTGGCCAAGGAGACGCCTTGCCCGCGATCCGCAATGCTCGCGGCAAGTGGTATCACAGCAGGCCACGCCACGCTCCGAGCTGCATTACTCGTGCTGGCGAACGCCTTGGCCAATGGCAACGGTCGGGCGGCAGCTCCAGGGACGGCCGCGTTTCTTAGAGCCTTGATTGTCGGCATCCGACACGTCGGCCTGCTGTCTTGCGTCTCCCGTTGACTAGGCGCGTCTCTCGCCACGAAGCATTTCGCCACGCGCTCGCCATACGTGGCCCAATCGTGGTACGACGCATCTTCGAAATACCACTGGGCCATCGCTGATTTGGCGGGGTCACTCCAATCCGTGGTCCACTCGCGATAGAACGCGTGCACACTTCGTTGTCTTCGGCGTCGTTTTCTTTCATTCATCACAGCAGCCTCTAAATAGTACCTAAACAGACGACGCATGCATCAGGAAGTTAGTGGATATGATGCAAGTTCCAGCACGTGCCCTCCAAGATTTTTCAATGCACTGTGGCCAGATGCTAGCAGCACCTAATCTTGGAGGTCATGCCTAGGAGCCGTACACTGAGCCATGCGTCACTTGGGGTAATGGCAGTTGTTTAAAGCGAAACTTTCTTTGCCTCTTCCTTTGACTTTTCTGCTGCTGTTGCCTTGCACGCCACGTCGGGGGGTGGTTGAGAGCTCACAGCAGGGGTGCACGAGACGAGATAGGTGACGTCAATGACACTTTGGTAGAGCCGAGCCCTCTGATGCGCCCTGGGGGACGCAACAATGCCCCGTGGGTGCAGTAATTAGGCGTGACCCCCCACAAAAGCTTTTCAGGAGCTGCAGCGCTTGCCTCCATGCTCACGCACAACAACAGCGACAGTCCAGGGAGGAGGTAGGATAATGTGGGAGAGGGAGTAGAGAGAGAGGAGGCAGGGAATGAGTACAACTAGATTTCGTACCGACACAGTCAGGAGACGGGTAATTAACCTTACCCCTCTGCGCTGACCAGGCTTCAGTTCCCCCCCCCCCCTCGAAATTTTTTTCTGCTGGCGTCCCTTTTTTGCTTGGCACGTCGCCTATGCCTTGTGATTTTAATTCAGATTACAACTACACCTGGGATTACATATCCATAATAATCAACGTCAATATCATAAGAGACCTGAAAGGTTCTTGGAAACCACCGAGTGGGCGTATGCCACATTAGCCCCCCCTCCCCCTTCCCCGCCCGAATAAAATCCTGGCTACGTGCCTGCCTAACACTCATTTGGGCTCTCTTCAGTAAAGGAATGAGTGAATGAATGACAAGTCTCTGTGTGTTCTGTGTGCTACAAGTGGTGCAGGCAAGGTAACATCTAACTTCACATCACAACTGTTGTATTCAGTCAACATCACCCACAAATAACGTTAATGAATGCAAAAAGCACTGAAAGCTTCGCCTGCATTGATTCCCACAGTGTGTGGGATCTGCATATATATTTTTTTATTCCCGTTTTGAAAACATCTATACTCCATCTCACACGCTGGCTGCAGCACTGTGGAAGCTACACGAATTCTTAGCCAATAGGAAGGCCGAATGCCCCTCAAGATGTGCTCATCCGTGCCACGTCGTCTGCTCAGTGTCTGCTTGCCATCCTGTTATATGCTCCATGGTTGGTGGATTGATGCAAAAAATATTTTGATGCCGTAAGCATAAGCTGCGTTTACATGCATGCGACACCAGGGCTTCGCTTTACCTGTACGCTTTCCCTGCAGTTACCTTGCAGCCGCCTTAGCAAGTAGTTTGGCTAATGCCCTTACAAATGTTCACCTGCGCCACAGCGTCTGCTCGGCGTCTATACTTGGCGTTTGCTCGCTACCGTCATCGCGTACCATGCTAGAGTGGGGTAGTATATTAATGATGCAGTGAACGATTGGGCTTTTATAGCGTTCTGCATCCTTAGCGCATCACCAATGCTAATGATGTGGCACCATCTGCTAACTAGAAATCAAACCAGTTTTACGGCTCAGTGCCGTGTCTGTAGTCCTAGCAGCGTGAAAATGAACAGCCGATCTCAATAATTACGACAAAACATACCAAATGTTTTGACCTCAGCTTGAGATGAGGCTTAGCGATGCCGAATTTTGCCCCTTGTTACTTGGCGACAGGGCTTGCCAGTAAAAAGCGAATTCGGATCGAAGCGGGTGGTCGGCGCTGTATGGGTGCTGCCATCTTTCTATAAGTGATCGCGGTTTCGGTGGCTATTACGGTTTCTGGCAGTAACTGCCACAGTAATTCTCGGTATACGACGCGCATGCGCAAAGGTCTTAACATGTCACGTATCACTGTATCGTATCATATAGCGAGCAAAAATAGAACTCTTTAGTGTAGCCAATAACGAGCCAGTTACGCTTGGAACTATATACCGCTGCGGAATGATATTGCCTGTTTACGCCTCGTACCTTTGGCAGTGCTGCAACCACCTTGCGAGATGGAGTATACTTTTGCGAGCCTTCGTGACGCCCGTATTTCAAGCAAGTTTTTTCTTGGTGGCTGCTCTTTATCTACACTAGCCTTTTTACATGGCCCAAAATTTTGTTGCACTTGGCCTTTAACTGGACTTTCATGGAAGCAAAAAGCTATTTGTGCAGTAATGAGAATAGGAACAATCCAAGAAAGTGGTTTTTTGGTTTAGGACAAGTTGATTCATTGAGAAACTAAAGTGTTGTGACAAAAAAAAATGGAGAAAGAGGACACATTGATGTGTGCGTCGTAGTGCTCTAGCTTGCATTGCTGATGATGTAGCCCAACTATCCATCCTACTGAAAAGCTTTTTATTTGAACAAACAGGTAGCGCCAAATGATACTGAGAAGGCAGACAGCAGTGCCAAGTGATGAGGAGCTCCTCATTGAACACCACTGGCCTTCATTTCTGGAGCCAAGTTTATTGAAATGATGATTTTTTTTTTTTTTTTGTGGTGCAAACAAAACTGAGAGTTACTACGAAAGTAACTGAGAGTATACTGAGAGTTACTATGTGTTGACGACTCGTGCTCCCTTAATCTTATGTTTACACAGTCTGTCCGATATAGGCAGAGCCATACGAAGGAGGGAGATTATACACTACCTTTGTGGCACATTGAATTGCCTGAGATCTGTGCTTGACGACAGCCTACCTTCCTTTGGCCCTAAGCTGTAGCTCTTCCAAGGCCGTAGCTCTAAAGGCCATAGCTCTTGTAGGTAAGAATAGTCTTGATAAATTGGCCTTTAGGATTAGTAAGGCTTACAGATGGACGTGTTTTTCACAGTAAAAACACGTAAAGAAGCGATGCCATTTCGAATTTCTGTCCTGAAAAAGGCTCATGGCAACTTCTGGCGTGCCAGTATTATCGAAAATGCTAGAGTAACTTAAAGGTTCCGGATTCCTTCTTGCTTTCTAACTCAGAAGAAGTTGTGAATTTTTTAAGAGCCTGTGAACATGGCAGATGCCGTGCTTTTAGTGTGGACGTTGAATTTATTAGAATGATGTGCCACTTTCTGAGCATACGTGTGTGTGTGTGCAGGCCAGGGCGAGGCCATCTATGAAATCGGCGTAGAGGACGGAGGCCTGCTGGTGGGATTGAGCGCGACTGACATGGCGGCCTCCTTGGCCACTTTGGAGTGCATGGCCACTAAATTGGGTGCTTCACTGACTGTGCTGCGTGAGCGCTCCATAGGCAATGCCCGCAAGGCAGCTGAGGTAGGCTGTTGCACGCTTAGGAAAATACGGGCAAATTACCTGTGTGTCAATCATAAGACCTTTATTACATACTTCAGACTGGAGTTTTATACAGGAAGGTAACAGAAATAGGTGCTTGCAGAATCTGTTCTTTTTTTGTTTTGTTTTTGTTTTTTTAGGTAAGACGCTCCACGAGAAATCAACACGGGTCCAAAAATTCATATTTTAGATTTCATTCAATATTTTATATTTTGTGGGCATATCACTCGGTAGTACGAAAGTGAACTTGAATTCTTTGAGAAATTGATACTTTAGAAGAAAAAAAATATCGAAATTCTTCAAGTTGCAGGCTCCATTTACATGCACCGGGCATTCTCGCAAATTCACAACAATGTCAAATACAAAATATTACGGCTACAAAGAATCAATTTTCTTGTGTAAAAAGTATACGTAAAGAAGAGTCAGCAAGCGTTGTTTGGGGCTTCTGTGCAAAACGGAAGTGTTTTAGAAAAAATTCTTAATTTGCTACACTTTTCGAAATTTGCTATATTTATGAATTTTTATCTACTAAACTAATGAATGTAGCCTTTTGAAATTTGGTGGGCTATGAGACCTTAACCTGTTTAACGATTGTGCTGAATATTGTTGCTGTAGCACAAATTTCAATTTTTACTGTTTGCCTCAAATGTGAAGTTTTGATGAAAATGAACACTATTTAAAAATCAAAATAAAAAAAAAACATCGTTAATTTTTCTCAATTTCGTAAACAGCTGTCCACAGACACTGGAAAAAGAACATTAAAAGACATCTTACATTATTTTGTTTTTAATGACAATATATGTGGTAGAAATGAGAGCTTCGCCGGGATGCAGCAAGGTGCTAAGAAATAGGGAATTTTTCCAGTGTCTGTGGACAGCTGTTTACGAAATTGAGAAAAATTAACGATGTTTTTTTTTTATTTTGATTTTTAAATAGTGTTCATTTTCGTCAAAACTTCACATTTGAGGCAAACTGTAAAAATTGAAATTTGTGCTACAGCAACAATATTCAGCACAATCGTTAAACAGGTTAAGGTCTCATAGCCCACCAAATTTCAAAAGGCTACATTCATTAGTTTAGTAGATAAAAATTCGTAAATATAGCAAATTTCGAAAAGTGTAGCAAATTAAGAATTTTTTCTAAAACACTTCCGTTTTGCACAGAAGCCTCAAACAACGCTTGCTGACTCTTCTTTACGTATACGTCTTACACAAGAAAATGCATTCTTTGTAGCCGTAACATTTTGTATTTGTGCCTCATAATCAGAACTGGTTTTGGCACGTAAAACCCCAGAAAGAAGAAAGAACATTTTGTATTTGACATTGTTGTGAATTTGCGAGAATGCCCGTTGCATGTAAATGGAGCCTGCAACTTGAAGAATTTCGATATTTTTTTCTTCTAATGTATCCATTTCTCAAAGAATGCAAGTTCACTTTCGTACTACCGAGTGATATGCCCACAAAATATAAAATATTAAATGAAATCTAAAATATGAATTTTTGGACCCGTGTTGATCTCTCGTGGAATCACCCAATTGTCACCTGCACATGCGTGAGGCGGTGTAGGTAGAAAACATCTTCGAGGTTATGTAGTTTCTCCACTGATACGCCTGATATTATGCATCAGACACATCGAAACACTTTCTGCGCGTTATTGCGCCTTTGCACACGAAGCAAAAAGAAAGGATGAGCTTAAATAGGTCGGTACACTGTCTCCATAGCTCATAAAAGCTAATTCCCACGTCACTGTGTATGCTAATGCATGTATTGTTGCTGTGTGTACAAGCATTGAGTGCTTGTGAGCACTGTGTGCACCACGCAAACAACCCCGCCTCATAGCCTCTGCACTGTCGCAGGGAACTGCGAAGTATGGCGACTCTCAAGTAGTTACAGAGGTTTCCTGACTATTGGTGATGCCGATTTGTTGACTGGCAGGCTTCCTGCATTTATTGACTTTGCACATGCATTCTAGAATTTGTGTGTACTTGAAGGCACATCTGGCGTGCTGCGCACCACCCTCCCTTGTAAATGTGCTTTGGAGTGACTGATTTTAAGGTGTGTGTGCTCACCAGCAGTGGTAGCTTGCCATAAGGTGAGGCAAGCTTATTACCGTGGCAAATAATTTTCAGCATACGGCGGGTATTGTGTCCATTGCTGTAATTCAAAAGGTCAGCTAACATGCATAAATAGCTATCTGCAGCAGAATACAGTCAACGCTTGTTACAACAGACCGTAATGATCCAGCGAAAGAGAAAGAGGTGCTTTATATCTGAAGTCTGTTCTATCGAAAATTGGGGTCACATTATGTTGTGAAATGGCAGAACTTTGCATATACCGCTGTCTAACCCGAAGGCGATTGCAAAAACAATGAAAACATAGAAATGATTATTACAAATAAATGGGTTTACGTGGTAATTGTACAACCACGCGGCATCGTGCCTTGGTGTCCACAGTTTTCTCGATGCATGGTTTCCGATAAATGGCAGTTTCCTCTCACAAGAGCATATAGACTCGCACAATGGCAAAATTAATGGAAAGCACAATGGCAGGGAGCCGGCAGGCCAGCTTCATGCCCTGCCAACTGCCTGGTTTGAGTACATTCCCGCTGCCGGTGAAACAAACTACTGTTTTTCACACAGAACAGTGGTCACTAGCATAAACTGCCTTAGTAATTTTACCTTTCGTCACAAGTGACGACCACTGTCAAACCTGTAGCGCGAATGAGAGCTGCAGTACGAGTCAAGTTCAATTTGGAGCCTGTGTCTGGCTGCTGTGGCACTGCATGAGAGACGGCTTGACAACGTGCTTCTCCTCCTCTAACTTGGCCGTTAGCGCAGCGTAGCGCATATGCGGGCTAAGGTGGCTGGTGGCTTCATGTGCGCTGTCTTCCCACACGCATAGTGCTGGAGGTCGCATAATCTCATGCTTCGGAGGCGCATTGAAGCGAGAGGCAGAAGAAGTGTTTGCTGCCCTGTGCCTGAGCTCTTCAACACATCACCATTGTGGCAGCGAGTGTTCGCAGTCATCGAGTGTCTGTGCATCACGACACCATGCTTGTTAATTTGATTAGTAAGCGAATATTTACTGCAATTTATATGGCCAATAAAACTATGAGCCTTTGTGTAGTTGTGTAATACTTTTTTTTTATTCATAGAAACAATGCATAACGGCTGCCGTAATTTTAGACCCCATACCAGATATTGCTCGATTTCTTGGACATGTGACACACACGCATAACGCTGCAAATTTGCAACAAACATGGCGACCATGAATGGCGGCTTTGGAAGCGAAGGGAGAAGGGACACTTCCCGTTTCTATGCTCTGCTCAACACGGCAAGCCAATGCTGTCATAAAACTAACAGCCCAGCAATGTTGTGGTCGTCAAGAACATAAATGCGCTACCTCTGAAATGGAAGAACGGCTGTGGAACAGAAGTGTTTCCAATAAGGGACAATGTTGTCGGGTCAGGTCATTCCTGTTAATACTGTCGAACAGCCTGCAGGTCCAACGTCCTATACAGTGGCTATACCTCCTAGAAGCACACACGCGCTAGGCGTCCGCCAGTGTTTTGAAAACTAGAAAAAGAAGAGGCTGACGCTGAATGCGAGGGCTCGTGCCAGTGCCACCTTATGCACAGCTTTTCCAGCACCAAGCCACATTCAATGGATGTCGGTCTCTGTCTTCAACATTTGTAACCGGTGTTAAAATTAACACTGCTCCTAGCCTACATTCTATTGGACAGAAAGAGTGTGTTTTTCATTCAGTGGGTGTCCACCCATCTCCACTGCTGTCATAAAGTCAAGTTGTCTTAGAATGCATTTGTCTTGTGTCATGATGCCAGTCTTTCATTTGTTAGGGCTGCGTCATCGCACTCTATGTCATGTGCCGACCCTTTCTGATGGTTTTGGTACAGGTGCTGGTGCGCAAGGTGCCCGAAGACCAGCAGAGCATTGAGATCCGGGTGGCCGTGCTGGGCAGTGTAGACGTTGGCAAGAGCACTGTCTTGGGTGTACTCACACAGGGCGAGCTGGACAATGGCCGTGGTAGTGCAAGGCTCAATCTTTTTCGGTGAGTGATCTCATTTGCTTTACTTGGATACCTTGTAAGTCACTGTGGCAGCCAACTACCATATTTACTCCAATGTAACGTGACCCCCATTGTAATGCAAAGGTCGACTTTCCAGTCACGAGAAATAAAAAAATAATAAAACTGCAAATATCAATGCGAGATGAACGGAAAAAAGAAATGGCATTCATGGAATCGCAATTCGGAAATGAGTTCTCTTCACTCAGCATCATTGTCTGAGGAGGAGGCAGAGGTTTACTTGGGCAGTATATTCTTGGGTGATCACTTTTGGAGATAGTTTCGCTTTTTCAAAATTTAATGTGATTCGACACCGAACGCGTCTTCGACAAGTGGTCCTGTACCGAGCTCGCCATCCTTGCATAGTGCTGCCGGCTGTCCGGATACTTCGAGGGGTTCGGTGCTGCGACCAGCCGAGTCCAGCGAAAGTGAAACTATCTCCGAAAGTGAATGCCCGATAATCAAGACATCTTCTGTACCATCGAGCTCATTTGAGATTAAGCGCTTCTTATAAAACCGCAAAACTATTTCATTCAGGGGCAGTACCAAGCCACTATGAAGTCCACTGAGCCCTTCCGGCTGGCCTCGCGGTTAAATGGGGCCTCTTGCTGGTTCCGCCATCCGTGAATCATCGACTTGTTGACGTCGAGCCGCTGAGCCGCAGTGGCATTTCCCAGCTCCTCGGCCATTAAAATTGCTCGTCTGTTGAAGCGGGCATCGTATTGAACGCGCTGCGTTGCCATAACGTCACAGATTAATGAAATAGAATTGTGAAAGGCCGCAGGGTACTGCAGCACCATAACTGTGACAAAGAAGCACAGTGGAAATGGCATCAGTTCGTATAAAAGCAAGCTTTGACTTTCGTCAACTTTTTTATGGATTGGATCGAGACATAAAGGTATCGGTTGCCAACGTAACACTAAAAACCATGGGATTTAGAATATATATTTGTATTAAAATGGTCACTTTTGCCATTATTCGAATGTAACACAAGGGTCAAGTTCAATCAATGAGAATCATGAAACGAACTCGCATTACATAGAGTAATTATGGTAAGTCACCATAATATTCCTTGGCTGAGTCTACTGTGCAACCGGGAACCAAATATCTCAATGGCAACGACAGACACTAGTGAAGGGAGGTTTAAAAAACAAAAAACAAAAAAAAAAAAGACGCTCCGACGGTGTATTTCATGATTTCTATACAATTCAAACAGTCTCATAAATAGTAGTATGTGCCTTGTACGGCAGTGCTGTCAGCATTTCTACAAATCGTAAGAAGCTTGGGAGGACTGATATGCAACATACACATATGCTTTGAAACTTAGGACCAAGTTTTGTGTCCTTCACAAACTCATTGACAATCGGTTTGCTGTGCTGTGCTGGTCTCATGTGCTGCTATAATAACAGAGGCAGCGAGAGACCAGCAGAGGCAAGCAACGGACAATGATCAAATATGGTGGCGCCCATAGAAGCTCAGTGAAAATCATCTATACACAGCAGCTGCAATTTCAAAGCTGACGCTGAGACGCAACAGTTGTGCACAGTTCTCTTGTGGTAGATTTTGCTGCATTTTGCAGGATGAGCCTGGCAAGCTTATTCCTTGCTAGGTTTATACACACTATGCATAGGAGATAGGAGGTGCTGTTTTAAAGGGTTATATACCATTCTAGAGAACCTGTAAGTGCAAATAGTGAAAGGTAGTGATGTGGCAGAGGTATTGTAGTATGATCTGTTCTGAATATGCAGGCACCTGCATGAGATTCAGACAGGGCACACGTCATCAATTAGTCGCGAGATCCTGGGATTCACAAGCCAGGGGCAGCCTGTCACATATGGCCGCTGTCGCAGCCCAGAGGAGCTATGTGAGCGCTCTGCCAAGCTCATCACTTTCATCGACTTGGCTGGACACCACAAGTACTTGCGCACCACTGTCTTTGGACTCACAGGTACTGTGAGCTGCGATTGTAGTCTCACCTGTATTACTGATCGCATGATTGTAGCTGATAGGCTAGCATGACTAGAAATACAAGATGCGAAAGCAGAATGCCATCTTGTCACTGTCAGGGCTGGATGCCACAGCCATTGCATTTCTAAATAAATGCACAGACATGCCATGTTGGCTACCGTCATGGCCCTCCCAAGGCCTGTTTCGCCGTTTCAGTCGGCCCAAGGCGGATGGTTTACCCAACTTGGTCATCATGGAGCTCCACGGCATGCAGAGCTGTCGAAGCTTGCCGTTATCTTTGACATGTTGTCAGCCAATCTACATCACCTCCTTGCCATGCGATGAGCAATATATTTATTCAGGAAAGGAAGGAAGCAGCAGCTATGATGACACAAGTGTGGTCTGTTCTCATAATTTGTGGCCTGAGCTATGTGAGGTTATCAGTGATTGCGACGCTGCATGGTGATAATGATGAAGGTGACGCTTCATGATCTTTTCTTAGCTGTAAAAATGGTCCTTGTCCTTGGGTCATGACCTGAAGACTGTAAGCTATGTAAAGGAAGCTGTTGTCAAGGTGGCACATTTAACTAGACTTGCACAACTTGTGTCTTTGCACTGTCAGCAGCAAAACTTTGTGGGGCCTCTCAACAATGATCAGATGGCATTGTAGCAGCCTGAAATTTGCACTGAACATTGGGATGAATGCTTTACATATGCACATGTTTACTAGCTTGTGCACAGCTTGTGCTCGTAACAAGTGTGAGGTGCAGCTGCACAAGCTGACAGCCACTGTGGGGTATGAAACGTGCCCTTGGGACAAAGGAATGCAGACAATTGCAGGGGCATTTATTTCACCCTTCATTCACCAATGCCAGCTAGCCGAATAGGACATGCCGATGGGCACGGAAGAATCAAGGAAGTCCGACTCACCGCGACAGGATATTGAGAGAATATGTTTGCCTCCATGCTGGACACCAACGCCTAATCGTTTGCGTGTACCGTCACGCGAGCAGTGGCACGTTGGAACGATCGTGTTCGTCCATCCCGGTGTTCCGCTCCGAAGCCGTTCCCAGGACTGTTCCGCGAAACATGTCAGCTAGCATGCGAGATACCACCCATGACGCCGACCCCAAGCTAGAAAGGAAAAGGTTACTCCAGTTTGCGCCCGAGTAACCCCACTGTTAGGTGGTGTTAACAGTGCAACACTCACGCCATCTCTAGTACTAATCTGCAACCACACCGTCTGCCACTGGCGCTTAGCTACGTGGAGAAGCCGGATTACAGAAAACGCAAGAGCCATGTGGGGAAAACAACATCAGGGGATGTATGAGAGTCGAGCGTCTCCACGCCGCGCATATACAGTGAAAGCTCGTTAATTCACACCTCATTAATTCGAACTGATGGTCATGGTCCGGCCACAATATATAGGCGTCTATGGGTTAACCAACTAGTTAGTTCACGCGCGCATCGGCTCCTCTATCGATAATTCGAACTGCGCGCCGCTGCGTGGTGGTATTTTATACTGCCGCCGCAAGCTTTCAAGGCTCAACGATAGATGGCGCGAGCGCAGCGGCGTCACTGTCGTCATTGCGCTCGCTCTTCGCATCGCGTGGTGGTTCGTGCCGGACGTGTCTGCGTAGTCTCCGTGTCCTTTGTGTGCTAGGCCTCGTGCACGTCAGAGCTACGAAGTCGTTCGGTGCCGTGTCGCTACGATGTGACGCTGCTCACGCCCTTGCATATGTTGGTGCGGGCCTGAGATCAGGTCACGGTAACAACTGTTGCCAATTGCTTCCGCCACAGTGGCTTTTGTGTGACCAATGAGGGCGCAGCTTGCGAGCCCGACGAGCGCGAGGCCGTGGTCATTCCTGCCGGATTGCGGGATGCGCTGGAGGACGTGACCTTCGACGACTACGTCGATGCAGATCGCTGTGCAGTGGTCTGCGGCATAATCACTGACGATGATATCATCGCGCAGGTGATTGGTGGAGAACGCCTGTCGTCGATGTAGGTGCGGATGTCGAAGAGGATGATGCACCCACGCGGCCCTCAGCTTTGGAACTAATGGAGGCTATGCGTGTCGCGCGTCTATTCTTCAGCCTCGAGGAAGACGCAGAGGATGCTTTCTGCCACGTTCGCGCGTTGGAAAACAAGGCTATGGTGATCGCATTCAAAGAAGAGAAACAGACAGTGATCACGGATTATTTTCGCAAGTAAATATTTTGAGTGATTTTCCAACAACCCGGTCTCAATTCCTGCTGTTTTTTCAATGAATTTCGTTAGTTTGAATTTCGGTTTAATTCGAACTCATTGGGCGTCCCCGCGAAATTCGAATTAAGGAGCTTTTACTGTACAGTTAAATCTCGATATAATAAAGGCGATAAAGTCAGCAATTTGCTTCATTATATTGAAATTTTGTGACATTTAAATTCGATATTTTATGCAAGTAAGTACAGTCGCCGATGGATTTTTCTTACATGGAAGAGGTCACAAAATTTGACGAATTGCCCGCAATCGGAAAAAGCAAGCTTGAATGAGAAAAAATTATTTTGTTGAATTTGAGAGTTGGCAATAAAAGATACGATTTCATGCTGTGACGACGATATCTTCACATCGGCGGTACAAAGCGAAGCCAGCCACGCTTTCGCGTGCACTCATTCACTGCAGCTGATAGTGTCGCCAGCTGTAGGACGACGTTCCTATAATGAAAAGTGCCAGCAGCGGGGAGTGAATGCTTCTCTTGCTCGAATGTGTGTTCGAAAGTCGAAATTACGCAACCTCCAGTACTAAACATGTGGAAAGACGGCGCAGATGATGCCACACCATCTCAGCTTGCTCATTCTTTGCTCACGCAGCAGATTACCTCTAAAAGAAGGTGCGCGGGCTGCATATGCACTCAGCCGAGCTGACAGCCATGCCAAGCTATGGCAGCGCTACATAAGGAGACGCGCGCCAACCTGCCCCCCACTTCTTTCCTTTCCCCCTCCCTCCACCTGCGCTTGATCACGTTGCTGCGTGTTCACTCCTCCCCCCCACCTCCCCCCTTTTCCCTTGCTCGCATGGGAAGACTGCACCACAAGTATTTTAGGTGGACCAATGGCACCTCCGGAAAGGGGGAACTTCGGTCCACGTTTTGTGCAGAGGGCCCGAGATAGCGCCACAGTACCCGTGGCCGATGCGAGGTAACATGCATGGTCGCTTCGGGGCCGCGAACGCTGCTTGAAATAGATAAAAAAGTTCAGAATTCACGCTATAACAAGCACAAAAAGATAAAAACGGCGAACAAATACGAGATTGACGATACAGCCATAGATATCTGTTGAATATGTTCAATTCACCACCGCGAAAGTTTGCGATAGGAGGATGCCTTCGCATTCGGACATGTGAAATCGTGCATTTAAACATGACAGTGAAGTCGCGTTGAAATATGACAGAAGTTAGTTCTCTTTGTTGAAGGAATGTTTACCTAGTTAGACAAAAATAACGTATTAGCCGTAGTATTACAGCACTAAAACGTACTGTCGATTACGCATAAAACATGTGTAATGAAAACAACCTTTGTTACGCTAGCTTGTCGCACATAAAACAGTGCATTTTAACGAAATGCCAGCAGCTAAGTTTGAGGCGCCGACGACGCTTTAGGGTATGAAAAAACATCCTGGTTTGGCACCGCGAGAAGAGTAGACTGTGGTGGGTATGTGTTTCCAATTCTCTGTTCCCATCCGAGTGATATTTTTCACTGTCTGTGTCTCACATAGTCGCCCAGAGACAGCATTACGACTTGGTCCTTTAAGGAACACGTCCATTTGGAAGTGTGGAGTCTTTACGAGCGTAGCTAGTCCACACAGTGGTTACGGTGCTTGGATGCTGACCGAAGTTCGCCGGTTCGATCCCGGCTGGGTGGTCGCATTTCGATGGAGGCGAAATGCTAGAGGCCCGTGTACTGTACGATCTCGGAGTACGTTAAAGAGCACCTGATTGTCGAAGTTTCTGGGGCTGCGGCATGCCTCTTAATCATATCGTGGTTTAGCACGTAAAACCCCAAATATTGTCATTGTTACAAGCGTAGCTCTCGCATGGGGAGAGAATTTTCCAGTGTGACACGGCTACGTTTGGTGGCAGGAGGGTGCGAACAGTCCGCAGGCGCCTTTCTTTCTTTTTTTCTGTCTTTGTCAAGTGAGCAGGGCAGTTGGGAAACTTTGTCGGCACGGTGTCTATTGTCAGAGCCGCCTTTCGTGGTTCACTTAAAAAAACGTGTAATTTGTAGACTGCTTCCCACGTCTTTGTCACGTACCTCGGCTCGAAGTGCTTCTCCTTCCATGTGCGGAATCCCATGGCGCCATATCTTCAAGCGGTCCGCTTCTCGGGGTGCAGCAAAAAGCTACACTTTTTCAGTGCAGGTCTTGCAGCCCAGATTTGCACCGTGGCACAAACCACTTCTTGCCCATTTCACTGTTTGCTAACACGAATAGCACAGCTAGCAAAGAATAGCAAAACAAGGGCGCAATGTGGCGACAACTGCTTCGACTAGACGGCGACCGCTCATCCACAAATGTGAAATAGGGGCCGGCTCGCCCGAATGTCGGCCACACGACCGCTCCTGCCATCTCCCGGCGTGATGGAGCGGAGGTACCGAAGTTCGACGCAGCGAGTGCACGGTGGCGGCTGTCATTCCACCTCTACTTCTAACACAGTGGACTCCACTCATCAAGCCACCATCTTTCTGAGCTCACCCTCGCATGCTGTCACTCTCACCTAAAGCAAACGGCGCGCAGCACGCAATAGGATCTTATTGCACTGGACTTTATACAGAACATAACGTTGCTCTACTTCGGCAGTGGCTCGTGGTCGTGCAGTGCACGATTTGAGGTGCGTTCACAAGCAGCCGCTTGTTATTCAACCATTTATTGTTGGACCCCCGGGTGCTCTCTCCACCTGAGCTCTATTCTGCTGAGCACTTCATTGTTGTGGCAGATGCTCACAGGCCCGCAACGAGTCGGTTACATGGGAACTTTGCTCTTGCGCTTGGTGGGCTGCTACCCAGTTAGTCCTAGCGCAGTGGATGCACATACTCGATCAGTCTTGCGGTGAGCCTTTGCCCATAAGCGCCGTGACTGTTGCACTATGTTGTATCTTGGGTTAATAAACCTGCGTTTGTTGGCAATCTGATTCTGGAGTCTTCTGTGTGCCATGTCGGAGAGTCGATGATTCCTGCCGTAGTGCCTTTGTGCATTGCAAAGTGGACGAGTGTCGTGCCCTTTCCAGACTGTCGCTTGTAGGGTAAGCCTTGTGTAAACCCATCTTCACAGTTTTCAGAGCTTTCTGTGTGGCGTGTAGTTCAACTGGTTCAACTGTGGAACTGTGTGGGAAGTGAATTATTGACATTCTGTGCAATGATGTGTCTATTGTCTGCCACATTCGTCCAGGCTGCTTAGCACAGCAGCAAGTGGTTGATGTGCGGGCATGGAATGAGTCCCTTGTCTTGATGCACAGGTCACAGTCCACACTTTGTCATGATGGTTGTGAATGCTGCAAGTGGGCTGACTGGCACGGGCCGCGACCACCTTTTGCTTGCTCTGGCTCTTCAGGTGGGTGCTATTCCTTCTGGAGGTTGTCATGTTGGTGCAGTAATTAGTGTGGTTGCCAGTGCACTGGGCCTCTACAGTAGGCAGGGGACAGCAGCATGGGGAGAGAACAGCTTCTGGTGATCGCGCAAAAGAAAGCTCAAATGAGCAACGGGGATGTTCGAAAGCAAGCAGAATACTTCACTCAAGGAACGTATTTAAATATTTGGCTATTTTAAAGTAAAGATACACTTGGAACATTCTACTTTCTTCATGCACCTTGCAGGAGGTGACTTATTCTGCTAAATCATTGGCGACAAAAATGTGTTCAAAAATTGGTCATCATCACTGATTACAACACTAGCTTGCCTTACGCAATGATAGCAAAGTGACCTGCATTTTTAGTCAATCAACTTCAGAATAGGACTTTTAGCGTACTGCGTCTTTTTTTTTTTTTTTAGTTAAAAAAAAATTCTGGGGTTTTAAATGTGCCAGAACCGCCATATGCTTTTGAGGCATGCCGTAGTGGGGGAATTCGGATTAATTTGGCCACCTGGAGTTCTTTAACGTGCACCCAGTGCACGGTACACGGACATTCTTGCATTTTGCCCCGGTCGAAATGCGGCCGCCACGGCCAGGATACGATCCCGTGCCTTCGGGCTTAGCAGCTACTACGCCACCACGGCGGGTAGTGTTCCATCTCAAATTTTGCATCAACATATGTTCTGCTTAAGCTCCTAAAGCATCATTGTTTACCGAGAAGAAGGCAAGGAACCGAGGTGTCTGATTTTCAACCATATGAAGACATGAAAAGTGCAGGGGAAATTATGTGGTGTCTTAATTAAAACGTAGAATGATAAGATAAGGAAATGAAAGTGGACGAAAAAACAACTTGCCACCGGTGGGAGCCGTACTCACATTTTCCACATTACACATGTGATGTTCTATCAATTGAGCCACATTTTTCGGTATTTATGTATGTGTACAACATCTGACCCTTGGAGTGTTGCCAAAGCCACTCGTGTGGCTCAAACTGGTCTTGCCAGCTTACGCCATAAGCACCAACAATGGGTGATCGCCACGAAGACGTATCGGAGTTAAGCAAGAGATGCGCTTGGACTTGTAGGACCAAACGCAAAAGAAAAATAAATAAAACGAAAGGTTGGACGATTCAGTATTGCAACACGCTAATAAAGAGTTTAAGGAATTAGAATGAGCGCACTTGCCATAATCCAGCCACCTGGTATGTATGAGCACCCAAAAAAGCATCTGCTATGCTGATTATAATGCATTAATATAGAAAGCCAGCAAGTGATGTGCTGGCGTGTGGGTCGGACCCCCTAGGGGCCACGAGAACGTCTGCAAAAATGAATGCAGGCCTTTTACTGCCCCCAAGGGTTCAAATCGCCACAGGCATGTCCGAAATAGCTCTGAATGCCTGCCAATACATACACTTATTAGGCGTATCGGTTTCTCGTAATTTGACAAGAGAGTGCATGCGTGTATGATTAAGGAATACATACTGTGTCCCGTGACCGTTGCCCCTTCCCACTCTTGGTATGCGTCACCACAATACTTCGTGTACGTTTCACTGCGTAACACTGTCACATGTAAGAGGTCGCCCGTGGCGAGAAAAGAAGACGACGAAGATCGCGGAGCGTTCCGAACGGCACGAGCGCTCGAGGCACGCGATTCGAGGCGTAATCCGCGAGGCAGAAGCATCGAAGCAGTATTATCGATGTGGCTCTCGAGCTGGAAGGTCGCCTCGTCAGCCATGCTCTGACGACGGGAGAGCGGAGGACCCGGCCACGAAGTCGTGAGACTGGCAAGGCCCAGGTGTAGCTGTAGTCCTCGGAGACGTCCGGGTGAAGCTCCTGGGACCGGCCACTGCTGCTCACGGTGGTTCCGGTCTTCTTCTCGAGAATCCCTCTTCCTCAGCCAAGCCCGTTCAACCGATAATCACCGTGCTACCGGGCCGCCACGCAGATCGTCGGAGGGCGAGGAACGCTGAATTAGGCCTAACCCGACAAGTGACATGTCTGCGGCGGCTACCGGAGCTCCAGCCACGCACTCGGCCAGGTCAACGGAACCGCGAGTCGTCGGCACGTACGGCATCAGCGACGCCCCGAAAGAACCAGTCGTGAGGCCTAACCTGTCGAACTTCTCAGCCATGTCAGCGCCAGCGACCGGGTTACGGGCTTCTACTAAGCTGGACTTCAAGTTGATGGACCGATCACAGGGCAGCTACGATTGAGCGAGGGCCGGCGAGAGCAACGACAGAGAGAAAGGCTCATCAAGATTCATCATCATCATCATCATCAGCCTATTTTATGTCCACTGCAGGACGAAGGGCTCTCCCTGCGATCTCCAATTACCCCTGTCTTGCGCCAGCGTATTCCAACTTGCGCCTGCAAATTTCCTAACTTCATCATCCCATCTGGTTTTCTGCCGACCTCGACTGTGCTTCCCTTCTCTTGGTATCCATTCTGTAACCCTAATGGTCCACCGGTTATCCATCCTATGCATTACATGGCCTGCCCAGCTCCATTTCTTCCGCTTAATGTCAACTAGAATATCGGCTATCCCCGTTTGTTCTCTGATCCACACCGCTCTCTTCCTGTCTCTTAACGTTAGTCCTAAGATTTTTCGTTCCATCGCTCTTTGTGCGGTACTTAACTTGTTCTCGAGCTTCTTTGTTAACCTCCAAGTTTCTGCCCCATATGTTAGCACCGGTAGAATGCAATGATTGTACACTTTTCAACGACAGTGGTAAGCTCATCAAGATTGCCGCCGGGAAAATATGAGCAACAGCGACGAACTGAGTGAGAGATATTTATTCTTGCAGGGAGAGAACAGTAGGCCAGAGTTGCCAGACTCTCGTGCGAGAAACGCCCAGGACTAACGTAGAGGAAATTAAGGGCATGTTTATAGATTCAATAGGTTGTATGTTGGTGAACATTTCTTTGTTTATTGTGTTTTAGTTTAGTGTGTGTTAGTTTGTGAGCTTTATTTTTAGTTTGAGTTTTGCATTTGAGTGTGATTAAAAATATGCTTGCTGTGTTGCCATGCGTCTTCCCTCTCCATCTCTAATAACACTCGCACGCCCCCGAGATCAGTGACAAAACACATGACAAACACTACTGTATTGACGTGAAGCTGACTTTTGGCCGCATTTCGATGGGGGCGAAATGCAAAAACACCCGTGTACTTAGATTTAGGTGCACGTTAAAGAACCCCAGGTGGTCAAAATTTCCGGAGTCCCCCACTACGGCGTGCCTCATAATCAGAACTGGTTTTGGCATGTAAAACCCCATAATTTAATTTTAAAAATTTTTTTGGAACCGGCATTATGTAACACGCCGTGCTTTCCGAGCTTCAAAGCCATTGGCGAGGATTAGAAAGGCAGAGTCAGTGCCATTGCTGACAGCGGCGAATTCTTTCAACCAAAAGACGCTTAACCTTGCACTTGGTCACGCAACGCTTGAAACAGTGAAGCTGGGCGATTGTAGCCCAGCATTTTCCAGAAGTGCGCGCAAAGTTCTCATCTTATTACTCATGATGATGATAATTTCTTTTTGTGTGTCTCGGACTTATGGCCATCACTGTGCGTAGCATAGCGCTGCTTGTAACACCGACACCGCGCTCCAATGCCGACACCGCGTTCCAGGAGACTTCCTCTGTGAATGCGTTTCTCTTTCACTAATAGTGCGTGAAACCTATTCACCTCGCAGAGCATGAGCGTACAAACTCGCCAGCTGTGGACGAAGACAGCGACGCTCGAACGCAATCATATGGTTCGCATAAATGCACGTTCTGCAAGCGTGGCTCTATAGCCTAGTGGTTACGACGAGGAAGGCGCCTGGAGGTGGAGAAGAGAATCGCCGCCAGGGAAAGTACGAAGGAGCGCTACGAGGTGTGCGGCAAAGCAGCATCACCTAAAGGAAAGTCTAGGTGGCGTTCAGCAAAGCGGGGAAAGAGAAAAGAGGCCAAGTGTCAGGGAGAAGAAAGGTAGGCGGAGGCGTGCTGGGTTGACCTCTGGAACTTGCTACGGGTGCTGTGTGCGGAATGGACGTGTACTGGGTTCGTCGCATAAGTGGCCTGCCAGTGAAATCGGCGATGGGATGTTTGAAGCGGAGAAGGAGTGAGTGCCGGAGGAGGAAGGCGCCTGGAGGTGGAGAAGAGAATCGCCGCCGGGGAAAGTACGAAGGAGCACTATGAGGGGGTGCGCGGCAAAGCAGCATCACCTAGAGGAAAGTCTAGGTGGCGTTCAGCAAAGCGGGGAAGGAGAAAAGAGGCCAAGTGTCATGGAGAAGAAAGGTAGGCGGAGGCGTGCTGGGTTGACCTCCTCTGGCACTTCCTACGGGTGCTGTGTGCGGAATGGACGTTTACTGGGTTCGTCGCATAAGTGGCGTGCCAGTGAAATCGGCGATGGGATGTTTGAAGCGGCGAAGGAGTGAGTGCCGGAGGAGGAAGGCGCCTGGAGGTGGAGAAGAGAATCGCCGCCGGGGAAAGTACGAAGGAGCACTATGAGGGGGTGCGCGGCAAAGCAGCATCACCTAGAGGAAAGTCTAGGTGGCGTTCAGCAAAGCGGGGAAGGAGAAAAGAGGCCAAGTGTCATGGAGAAGAAAGGTAGGCGGAGGCGTGCTGGGTTGACCTCCTCTGGCACTTCCTACGGGTGCTGTGTGCGGAATGGACGTTTACTGGGTTCGTCGCATAAGTGGCGTGCCAGTGAAATCGGCGATGGGATGTTTGAAGTGGCGAAGGAGTGAGTGCCGGAGGAGGAAGGCGCCTGGAGGTGGAGAAGAGAATCGCCGCCGGGGAAAGTACAAAGGAGCGCTACGAGGTGTGCGGCAAAGCAGCATCACCTAGAGGAAAGTCTAGGTGGCGTTCAGCAAAGCGGGGAAGGAGAAAAGAGGCCAAGTGTCATGGAGAAGAAAGGTAGGCGGAGGCGTGCTGGGTTGACCTCTGGCACTTGCTACGAGTGCTGTGTGCGGAATGGACGTGTACTGGGTTCGTCGCATAAGTGGCCTGCCAGTGAAATCGGCGATGGGATGTTTGAAGTGGCGAAGGAGTGAGTGCCGGAGGAGAAAGGCGCCTGGAGGTGGAGAAGAGAATCGCCGCCGGGGAAAGTACGAAGGAGCACTATGAGGGGGTGCGCGGCAAAGCAGCATCACCTAGAGGAAAGTCTAGGTGGCGTTCAGCAAAGCGGGAAAGGAGAAAAGAGGCCAAGTGTCATGGAGAAGAAAGGTAGGCGGAGGCGTGCTGGGTTGACCTCTGGCACTTGCTACGGGTGCTGTGTGCGGAATGGACGTTTACTGGGTCCGTCGCATAAGTGGCGTGCCAGTGAAATCGGCGATGGGATGTTTGAAGTGGCGAAGGAGTGAGTGCCGGAGGAGAAAGGCGCCTGGAGGTGGAGAAGAGAATCGTCGCCGGGGAAAGTATGAAGGAGCACGATGAGGCACGCTCCTTCGTACTTTCATTTTCATTTCATTCAACAATTTCATTTTCCTTTCTTAACGTGACAACGTTTTTTAACTTTCTTTTGTGACAGTCAGTACCAATCGCTGCTAAAATCAACCCGCCATAACTTTTTCACTCACGATCTGCCATCAATGTTAACCAACAACCCAAGAAAGTTTTGGCGCACTATAAACCCTTGTAATCATCCCGACATCACCCTTTCAAATGCTACCGGTGACGCGATTCCCAAGGACGAGTGCGCGCAGGTCCTAAATAATTTCTTTTTGTCAGTGTTTACTCGAGAGGACGTTACGACATCGCCAACTGTAATCCCTTTTTCTGTTAACTCAATGCCTGAAATAGTTATTGACGAAGCCGGTATCTTTTCCTTACTCAGCAAACTTAAAACGACTTCAGCATCTGATCACCTTAGATTCAATAACAAGATACTAAAAAATGTTGCTCAGGGCATTCATCGCATCTTATCTGCTCTCTTTACTCAGTGCTTGTCGTCTGGTTTAATCCCTGAAGACTGGCGAATCGCTAAAATAACACCCATCTTTAAATCTGGAGATCATTCATCCTCACTTAATTATAGGCCAATATCATTAACTAGCACCATTTGCAAACTTCTGGAACATATTGTCACGAGCAATGGCGTGAACGCCGTCGCTCTCCTTCTCCGGCTTCCTCTGGACACCACCCGGGAAACTAGCCAGTGCAGCTCCGGAAGGTGAGGCTGCATTGGCGACAAGGACCGCAAAACCTCTATCGACCCCTACTTCAAGACGCAATTTGCTCGGTGTTCTCGTCGACGGCATGCCCGTTACTGCTCTCATCGATACTGGCGCCCACATATCTGTTATGAGTTCTACGCTCCGACGCCGCCTACGCAAAGTGCTGACACCTGCCGTCTCTCCTACTCTGCGAGTAGCTGACGGCACCCGAACACCTGTTCTTGGTATGTGCACTGCCCGCGTTACTGTTGCCGGCCATCACACTTCAGTTCTCTTCGCCGTTCTCGACGCTTGCCCACATGATGTCATTCTTGGCATTGACTTCTTGAGCGCCCACTCTGCCCTCATCGATTGTTCTTCTGTCATTTTGCGGCCCGAACTGCCATTGTGTCCTGATGACGCCGCATCAAGTAACACTCGCCTACGTTCCCTGGAGTTTCTACGACTACCCGCGCAGGCTGCTACCTACGTCCTTATGTCACCATTTCCCCCAGTCCCTGATGGTGAATATGTGGTCGCTCCCCTCACAGATCTGATCCTTTCGCGCAACATCGCACTTCCCCATACCGTAGTGCTTATTGCCAACAACAAAACATTGCTTCCAGTCCTAAACTTTTCTACTTCGACCCATGTTCTTCCTCAAGGAATTTCACTAGCCGAACTGTCACCTTTGGAAGAATGTATTGTTTCTGCATTCGCTGCTGACGCTGAGACCGCGACGCAACCTGCCATACCGGCGCCAACCCAGGCACTTCTGGACAAAATGATATCCCCCGACCTCCTACCTTCCCAAAGTGCAGCACTCCGTGGTGTCCTATTTTCGTACCTTGACGTATTTGATGTTGCGAACAGTCCACTAGGACGTACACATGTAGTGGCCCACCGCATCGACACTGGAGACGCCAGCCCCCTTCACAAGCACCCTTACCGAGTATCTCACTCTGAGCGCGAAGTCATCCAAAAGGAGGTAGAGAAAATGCTTGATAAAGATGTTATAGAGCCTTCCTCTAGCCCTTGGGCATCCCCTGTAGTGCTTGTGAAAAAGAAGGACAACAGCTGGCAGTTCTGCGTCGATTATCGCCATCTCAATCGGGTAACGAAGAAGGATGTGTATCCTCTCCCACGAATTGATGATGCGCTCGACTGCCTCCATGGTGCCAAATATTTCTCGTCGCTAGATCTCCGCTCGGGATACTGGCAAATTGCCGTCGATGACCGCGACCGCGAGAAGACCGCATTCATCACACCCGACGGCCTCTACCAATTTAAGGTTATGCCTTTTGGGTTGTGTAATGCTCCTGCAACTTTTGAACGCATGATGGACACTCTTCTACGCTGGTCTGAAATGGTCGACCTGTCTTTGTTATCTGGATGACGTCATCGTTTTCTCGCCCAGCTTTGACAGCCACCTCCCTCGTCTGTCGGCCATTCTCGACATCTTTCGCCGGGCTGGCCTCCAGCTCAATTCATCTAAGTGTACCTTTGGGCGCCGCCAGATCAAATTACTTGGACACTTAGTCGACGCTACTGGTGTCCAACCAAACCCTGACAAGGTCCGTGCCGTCCGCGAGTTCCCAGTTCCACGGTCCACTCAAGAAGTACGCAGCTTTCTTGGGCTCTGCTCCTACTTTCGCCGCTTTGTTCTCAACTTCGCGGACATTGCTCGACCCCTCATGGACCTACTCAAAAAGGATGCGGCCTTTTCTTGGGGCGTGGACCAAGCGTCTTCCTTTGCGTCGTTGATTTCTGCCCTCACTACACCACCTGTGCTGGCTCATTTTGACCCGGCTGCTAGAACAGAACTTCGCACTGATGCAAGCGGCCATGGCATTGGTGCTATCCTCGCCCAAATACAGAACGGAGCCAACCGTGTGATAGCGTATGCTAGTCGTCTTCTGTCATAGTCGGAGAAGAATTACACCATTACTGAGCGGGAGTGCTTAGCTCTCGTCTGGGCTGTCGTGAAATTCCGTCCGTACCTATATGGACGGCCGTTCGTGGTCATAACAGATCATCATGCGCTCTGCTGGCTTTCAACACTCGAAAGACCCCACAGGGAGGCTCGGCCGTTGGGCATTACGATTACAGGAGTACACGTTCTCGGTAGTGTACAAATCTGGCAAGTTACACAATGACGCCGATTGCCTCTCCCGCCATCCCGTTGAACCTTCAGACTCCACTGAAACGGACCCCGACACCTATGTCTTGGCGATAACAGACTTCACCCATGTGGCCGACGAACAACGTCGAGATCCATCTTTGCTCTCTCTTATTAACCGTCTGCAATCCGGCACCCTCGACCCTTCCCTCAACTTGTTCTTGCTTCAGGATAACGTTCTTTACCGCCGCAACATGCACCCCGACGGCGCAGAACTCCTGCTCGTTGTCCCGCATCATCTGCGCAGGGATGTCCTCATCCAGTTTCATGATGCGCCTACTTCCGGGCACTTAGGCGTCTCCAGAACTTATGATTGCATACGACGACGCTTTTTCTGGAAGGGCCTTTATCGGTCCGTTCGCCGCTACGTAACATCTTGTGACCTGTGTCAGCGTCGGAAGAAACCTGCGACTCTACCCGCTGGTCTCCTTCAGCCAATTGAGCCATTTTATCGAGTGGGCCTGGACTTGCTGGGTCCCTTTCCAATTTCCACGAAAGGCAACAAATTGATTGCAGTCGCTACGGATTATACCACTCGATTTGCCATTACTCAAGCGTTGCCAACCAGCTGCGCCACAGACGTAGCCGACTTCCTACTGTACGACGGCATCCTCCAACATGGTGCTCCACGTCACCTACTCACAGATCGCGGTCGCTGCTTCCTGTCTCGTGTGGTTGACGATCTACTTCGATCATGTGCTACTCATCACAACTTCACGACCTCATATCACCCTCAAACTAATGGACTCACCGAACGCTTAAACCGTACACTGACCGACATGCTTTCCATGTACGTTTCCGATGACCACCATGATTGGGACGTTGCGCTCCCGTTCGTCACATTTGCATACAACTCATCGCGTCATGAAACTGCCGGCTACTCACCCTTCTATCTTCTCTTTGGACGCCATCCCTTACTACCCTTTGACACCTTGCTCCCTTCTGATCCGGCCTCCACGTCCACGACTTCCTATGCGCAAGATGTCATCACGCGTGCGCTCGTCGCGCGCACAGTAGCCCGTGCTCGGCTCACGTCATCGCAGACCGCACAAATGGCCATCTACGATCGTCGACACCGGGATACTGATTTTCCACCGGGCTCTCTCGTCCTTCTCTGGCTCCCATCTCGTCGTGTCGGCCTGTGTGAAAAGTTAATGTCGCGGTACGTCGGACCCTATCGCGTGCTGCGCCAGGTGACTCCTGTCACCTATGAGATATCTCCCATGGCATCCACCTCATCGACTGCCGCACCGCGAACTGACATCGTACATGTTTCCCGCCTCAAACTTTACAACTGTGATAATCCATTTTGATCGCAACAAGCACCGGGACGGTGCTTCATCGGCCGGGGATAATGTCACGAGCAATGGCAAAGACAAAGACATTGTAGTGGGGCTGGGTCAGAGGCTCTCTTGTCGGACTGAAAACCTGCTGGAACCTGTGCGCTCTGTGCAGTCTTGACTAGGCAAGCGCTAGCCGTTCACGGTTAATTAAATACTCCCCGTAACAATATAATTCACTCGCAGGTAATTAAATATCTGGAAGAGCATAACATCATTTTCAAATACCAACACGGCTTTCGAAAGGGCTACTCGTGCGACACTCAACTTGCCGGGTTCGTTCATGATTTACATTCTTCTGTTGACGCTAGCATACAAACTGATGCAATTTTTCTAGATTTTTCCAAAGCCTTTGACCGTGTGCCTCATCACAGGTTGCTAATCAAATTAGCACAGGTTAATATTGTCGGGATATGGGGGGATGCAAACGGCCCTCTGCCTCGACACACCGAGCCCCGCGGTTGGCGCATGCCTGCGCATCAACCGCGGTCCGGTACAAGCTCGAGGAAACAATAGACGACAACCACGTGTACACTCGGAAAGCATTTATTACGACTGCAACTAACACTTCGAGCAGGCCAGCTAGCTATAGTTGACATCGCTGAGGGTTCTCTCGAAGAGAATAATACACTAGGTAAAGAAGGGCTTCCGACTTACCAACTGGGGAATACGGGCGGCCGCGGCGATTGCCGCGGCAAGAACGCGGTTGACTAACCACGTGCGGGAATACGGGAGCGGCGGCGGAGACTTCCGCCATCGCCGCTTGCTGAGGACCAAAGAGACCTGGGCGATATCAGCGGGATCTCACGTGACCCACCCGGTGGCGCTGATAGCGCTTGCGATTCCCGCCCGCCGCCCGCGGAAGGAAAGTTTCCCCTCTCCCAACTCTCCCTGGCACGCATGCGCTTGACGCGACGTTCGCTGCCCGTGCGGCGGTTATCCCTCGCTGCCCGTGCGGCGGTTCCCACATCCCTCCACCCTTAAATATTGCCCTACGACGCAGAAATCGCTGGAACGACGGCATTGACAAAGTATCCGGGCAGATGCGATGGTAAACTCCGGCAGGAAATGTCCGAATCCACGTTGATAGGCAGCACAGTCCTGTGTGGCCCCCGCCCACATGTGGCAGCCGTCAAAGTGGTTGACGATGACGGGGGCTGAAGATGGCTTGCCCTCAAGATGCGCGCCGCCATGTCCACCCGGGAACAGCGGGTCAGGACTTTCTCGAAGCGGCGCGCGCGCCGGCACGATGAACCTCGCACCGTCGTGGGAGTATGATGGTAGGCCTCCCTCCTCGTGGCTGTCATGTGCTGCTGCATCGGGCCGCGAACAGGGAGGGGCCGAGACAGCAGGCAGGGACGTGGACCATGGCAGCAATAGCAAGTCGAGGCGGCTTCACTCGTTCTGCAAAGTCGCTCAAATGCACTCCACAAACACTTAAAATTAAGTCAGTAGAGGCCGCCGCAGCATCGGCCGTCTGACACGATGCTGAGCCACCCGTCTACCGCATAGCTTTATGTGGTAACGAGAAGAAAAAAAACAATCCAGTTCGTTTGAATGAAGTTATTCGCATCGACCGAATTTTTCCGGTCCCATACAGCGCACAAAAGGGCGATGCTCATATGAACAAAGCGCTCTCTGGTCCCCCGAGATTTCGGTTATTCCGCCCGCAAAATATTGAGTTCAACTGAACAACATAAGCTTTCTATTTCGAACGAGGTTTCTCCGCTCGGGCGAGTATAGCAAAACTAGCAAATCCGTTTGCACCCACTAAATGTCACGGCATGGTCATCTTTGAACTTGCGACCGGCAGCTCCGCAAAGCCTTAGGCCTAATCGCGTCCATGACAGATACCAATTCCACAAAAGACCCATAAAGGGTTCCAATGAGCCACCGCGAGTAGATGCAGGCCTAGCTAAGCGGTCCCCGCTCGCTGCTCAACACGCAGCTTTCGAGCCGACTCCTGGGACTGCGCCCCGCTGACGTCCTAGCCAGCGTTTCCGGCGCCCAGCTCCCAGAGCCAAAGATACAGAAAGGAGGCTATTTACATATGTACAGGGAAAATCGACCACCGCGTCGGCTGCTGCACTCGCTCGCTTCGGGCGTACTCTTAGGAGAAAACTCGCTGCAAATCTCAGCGTCTACACGAGTTCGGCGACACTGGTGCAGCGTTAACTCGCCCTCAAGAAAGCACACACAGATCTAGCTAGCAACCACGCCTTCGGCTGAGGCCTAACGCTGGTCCGGACAAAGCCTTCAGGCTTCCTCGCATCCGAACCGATCGTCGTCCCGTTTTCCAAGAGCTTGCCCCACGTTGGGAACGCCAAAATGTCGGGATATGGGGGGATGCAAACGGCCCTCTGCCTCGACACACCGAGCCCCGCGGTTGGCGCATGCCTGCGCATCAACCGCGGTCCGGTACAAGCTCGAGGAAACAATAGACGACAACCACGTGTACACTCGGAAAGCATTTATTACGACTGCAACTAACACTTCGAGCAGGCCAGCTAGCTATAGTTGACATCGCTGAGGGTTCTCTCGAAGAGAATAATACACTAGGTAAAGAAGGGCTTCCGACTTACCAACTGGGGAATACGGGCGGCCGCGGCGATTGCCGCGGCAAGAACGCGGTTGACTAACCACGTGCGGGAATACGGGAGCGGCGGCGGAGACTTCCGCCATCGCCGCTTGCTGGGGACCAAAGAGACCTGGGCGATATCAGCGGGATCTCACGTGACCCACCCGGTGGCGCTGATAGCGCTTGCGATTCCCGCCCGCCGCCCGCGGAAGGAAAGTTTCCCCTCTCCCAACTCTCCCTGGCACGCATGCGCTTGACGCGACGTTCGCTGCCCGTGCGGCGGTTATCCCTCGCTGCCTGTGCGGCGGTTCCCACAATATTCATCCGCTTGTACTTGCATGGATTAAAGATTTCCTTTCAAGAAGAGTCCAATTCACATCCGTCAATAACAGTTCCTCATCCCTTGGGAAAGTGTACTCAGGCGTTCCTCAGGGCAGCGTCCTGGGCCCCTTGCTTTTTAAAAATTTTTATTAATGATTTGCCTAACACAGTTTCATCCCAGATCAGGCTCTTCGCGGACGATTGCGTGATCTATCGCAAAATTTCGTGTAAAGATGATAAACGGGCACTGCAGGTTGACCTGGGCTGCGTAACCTCTTGGTGCTCTAAATGGTTAATGTGCCTTAATACTTCGCAAACTAAGCTTATGTCCTTCACTAAATGCCCTAATAGCATTTCCACCTCGTATTCTTTAAATAATACTGCAGTTGAACTTACTACTACTTACAAATACCTTGGTGTTTACCTTAGTTCAGACTTATCCTGGAATCATCACATCAACGTCATACTACTCGCATCTGCTAACCGCTCATTAGGTCTCTTAAAAAACATAACTTGAAGCATGCTCCATCGCACCTACGTAAACTTGCTTACATCACCCTAATACGGCCTAAAATCGAGTATGCATGTGCCATTTGGGACCCTTACCAAGCTTACTTAACCAACAACATCGAATCACTTCAAAACCGCGCAGTTCGCTTCATCTTTTCAGACTACTGCCATCATTGTAGTGTCTCAGCATTGAAAATTCGTGCAGAACTGCCAGACTTGTTGCAACGACGCACAGCTTCACAGTTATCACTGTTTCACAAACTTTATCATCACCCATTGCTTCATGACGACTTCTTTTCTTCACCAGTTGCCATCCTTCCCAGACATGACCATCCTTTCAAAGTGAAGCGTTTTGCGTGTCATACCTTAAACTATTCACAATCATTCATTCCACGTACAATCATTGACTGGAACGCACTGCCATCACACATAGCCACCGTCATTGATTCTGTTAAATTTCATGAACTAATAATGACTGAAGTTGTGAAGTTAAAATGAAACTATCGCTATTTTTATTGTATAACTTCGGACACATAGTTCTCTCTTTGTTTGTTGTTTCTTCTTCCATGTCTATCTTTGTGTTATTTGGAGCTAATATTATTTTGTCATATTTATGTTCGCTCATGCGTTGTTCTTTCCACGTTTGACTAATCCCACTGTATAACATTTTTTGTTGTATTGAACACCCCCTATGCAATACCCTTCTACGCGAGGGCCTTTAGGGGTATTTTGAATAAATAAATAAATAAAAATGTTCATCGCACGAAGGCAATCTTGACGATAATGGCGGAACTCGTTTATTTGTGTTTTCCTGCCCACGTCTTTCTTATGTGGTGGCATGGCTTCAACTAAATCAGTGATGAAGCGTAGAAAGAACGTAAAACAAAATTTCTTATTATAGAATGCAGTCTTAGGACACAAGTCACTCCTTGACTGTATGTTCAATAGTTTATCCCAGCTGCAGTTAAGCAAGGCAGCATCCACTGAAGCATGCTTCCTCCACGTGCTGCAACCCATGCAATGGCACATGACCCTCTCAATCAAGACACAGCATGTTGTGTGCGGAGAGTGCTAGAGTCGATGTTGTGGTGGTGAGGTGACAGTGTTAAGTGTGGCTGGTTTGACACTTTGCGAGGTAACCAGATTCAAGAATAGAGAAGCAGCAACACTTGGTCCTCTCGAGTAACATGCTGATCAGTGGCTTCATGTAAAACTCTGTCTGCGGGCTCATCTTAGTACGGCTTCTCGTAGTATGTAATCCATGCACTAGAGGGAAATGAATTTAGAACCATGTCCATGGTAGCCTGCAATGGACACACACCAGAATGAAGTAGATTTGTGTCCTGACTGACTGCATCTGTGCAGGTGCCTCTGGCCATCGTGGTGAATAAGGTGGACACGGTGGGATCGGCAACTTTGGCCAAGACCTTGGCACAGCTGCATAGCCTGCTCAAGGTAAGAGGCACACATCTCATGTATCAGCTGACTGCACATTGAGTGAAGGCCAGTAGAGAAGCCAGGAATTGTTTTCAGGGGAGGTGTGCGCACTTGACTGGGCCGGCAGGCAGGTGTTCTAGCGCATCGTTTCATGCCAGGCATCCCTGGTACCATAGAGTTTTCTACTAAGGTTACTAGCGGGCACTCTGGTGTTGTGATCGTGCATCTAAACCATGCAAATGATGGTTAGTACATGGATGTGCGTAATCTTCGTGCCTATGACTTGAGGCGATCTTGCAGCTTTGTTTGCGACCAATGTCGCAACCCACTTATAATGATACTGGTTTTAACAATACGTCAGATATAGCAATGAGCAGCCAAGGCACCGTCAACTTTTGCATGTGTTTTATGGTAAAATAAACCGCTTGCTGCAATGATCCAATGCCGCATAATTGGTTATAACAATTGAATTTAGCTATGGTGTGTGTGCTTCGAAAGGAAAAAGAACGCCAAATTCTCATGCCTTCACCAAAACTACCAAAACCACATGCCTTCATCGCACCCCTCTCTCTGGTCTCCCTTTCACCCTCTCGGTGACATTGGAGAGGTGGAAGGGAGACCGGGAAGGGGTGACTAAGGTGTGCCGGCATAAAAGTGGGGGTGGCGAAGCGGCCTTTTTACTTTCTTTTTCCTGGATTTTGCATTTCTTTTCTTTGCAGCGCAGTCACCCAGTAGCCAGATTTAATTGTTATAGCCAACAATGCGGCATGGGAACATTGCAGTAAGCTGTTTATGTTACCATAGAACACATGCAAAAGTTCAGGGTGGGGCAACTGCTCATTGTTACATTCGAGTATTGTTAAAACCAGTAATGCTACGAGTGGGTTTGAATGTGCTTCTTCCTGTCTAAATAAAATGTTTGAATGTTTGTCCCCTCTGCTTTTGTGCAACTGTGTTGCAGCAATTAATGCTTATAACAATGGAATTTTCTTGGCACTTTAATATTGTTATAAGTGGGTTCGACTGTATACTATACCCGTCTTTTATTGCATCAAATTTTGAAGAAATTCTACTTTTATAAATGCAGAAGAGAATAAAACTCTACTTACATGCATAACCACTGCAAAAATTTGCATTTATAACTTAGCATTTTGTTGGAAGTAAACAATTTGTAGTCGCAAAACAATTCTAAACCAGAAAAACGAAGTTTAGCCAAATCCATTTTGTTAATTTTTTAAAAACTCTACGCCCGGAAAACTGAAATTTCAGGGCAGGGGCATGGGGTAGGACATGAGTGTTGCCCCTAGGGAAGGTCAAAGGCCACACAGTCACCTTACTGAGTTATGTCGTGCTGTCAGTAGACCCTTTCCATAATTCGCAAGTGCGCTTCCCTGCACTGCACATTCGTCCAACTAATGGCAGCACTGGTCATTGTTCAAATGAAGACAAAGTACTAGCTGCACACTCTGAAGCTTGTCACTTGCACACGGTTTCATTATGAAAGCCACGTCTACATTTTTGATGTCACAATAGAACGCAAACTGTGCTTGTACATGCTGTTTGCAAAGATGACTACGCCACCGTTAATTGTACAAGCTGCCTCGTAAAAAAGCCAGCTTTACATTTAATAAAAGGGCCTGTTCATTGATATTAAGGCTTCACAAGGTGTAGCCACAATAACAGATACTCTGTATATGCACTTGAGAAACATTGTGGAAGGTTTTGTCATGTAGTGCTTTTTCATCACAGCAGTGTGCCCAGCAACACATTTATCAGATTTGTTTCTCAGCGACTCTTGCTGAAACTGAAAGAACGTGTGCCAAAAGTGCAGAGATTTTCTTCATATAATGAAATCGTGGTAACTTGGTGGCTGTGGTGTTCCACTGTCGAGCATGAGACTGCTGGCTTGATGATGGGGGCAGAAACGCTCGTGTACTAGGCTTTTGGTGCTCGTTGCAAGAACCCCAGGTGGTCAGAATTCATCTGGAGCCCTCCATTGCGGCACCTCTGAGCACCCCATAAATGAATTTGCACAAGTTGGACAGACCTTCTAGGAAGTGGTGTAAATGCTCGCTAGGGCAAGTGCAATCCTCCTGAAGCAGATATTGAAAGATAAAGTGGAAACAGTTGCCAGTTCTTGCCCGGGTGAAGGGATAGCTACAGCACACTGGGTAGAAAAATTATTTCTCATTTCATGTGCTCAACATGAGATAACAGAATTGTTAGGAGCATGTAAAATTATTTTCGTGGCTGAAGCGTGAAAGCTATAGTTTAAAAACATTTTCTATTTAGCCAAATATAGTATCAACGTGAATTTAATGCACATGGTAATTATAAGGATCATAAGAAAAAGTTTTATACATGTAATATAGTACAGATCATGAACACTGACAGTACATCGGTAATATTTTTGTTATTACAGCAGTTAAGTTTGTTCTTTTTCCTTGAAGTTGATCAAACCTCTTCAAGGTGATTATCGGTGTTGATGAAGCAGGAGCCAGGTTGAAGGTAAAAAGACTTGAGGATATATTGTAACGAAAATATTTACACAGTAAAATGCAGAGTTAGCAAAAGAACACTGATGCAAAACACACAAGTAAACAGCTCCTTACTCTTCTACCTTTTCTTAAGTTGGAGCCTAGGACAACTGTCACTACATATACGACCAACCGAGTCTCACTATTCTACCACCAAGTGGTTACGGTCCAGACTAGCGTTGCATCGTACGGAGTCTTACTGATCTATCAGGTTTAGTGATCACAGCCTGGACTGAGGAACAGCACCTCGTCTGGATTATTGTAGCCCAAAGATACCAAGAAAAAGGGCGGTAGAGCTGTTGGCCCATCCCACAGAAGCAAATGCCAATGAAAGCTAAACGTTTGTTAAGCCACAACCCCAAATGATGGGCTTACTCTTAAAAGTAAATGTATTGGAAAACAACCCTGTCTTCCTTCTTCCTACATCTCCATTTCCCTCTCCTATTACCACGTGGTCAGTGACAGCCTCAGCAAAAATGCCAGGCACGCATGATTTATTGCGAGGCCATTTCAAACCTCGATGGCGTCTCTAGCCAGCAAAAGGCTCGGGAGCTGGTGTCACAACACCCCGTACCGCAGTCCTCCCTCAAGGTTTGTCTGCGTGGACCTGTTATGACCATCGGCGAAATGCCCACCCAGTGCAGGCAAGACTGCATTCTCCGAATTCGTTCTCCGCATCCGCACCGCGCCACCCCTGGTGCGCGCCGTGGCTCGTCACCCAACACCACGCTAGTGACGCTACCCGGACGACGCATAGGGGAGTGGACGTCTCCCTATACACAAAACACGTGGGCAACTCGCGACACTGCGAAAGTGTATACAAAACAATCATGCAGCCCTACACCGGCCATTCTGCATGTTTGAGAGATAAGCGGCCTAACAACAGCCATGCTGTCACTTTTCTCAGACTACACATTGCTGGTGAAGTCCACCTAGAGGTACTCATCCATGCCGACAGCATTCAACATCCGCACTTAAAGGTGCGCATGTAATGAAAAGCGAGTGCAGTTCTTAAAACCAGTAATGTGCAGTAGAAGACACATAAGTAATGCACGCACTCCATACCATATGTAATGTAAAAGTAGTTCACTTACGGTGAATGAAAAGGGCCACGAATGGTTGCTGATGGGGATTGACGTTGCATCAATACAGGCAATACGTTGCGTCAATACCTGCGAATACAGGCAAAATTGCCGCATGACTGGCCGCTCGAGGCACTTGGCATGCATTTGCGAGTTTCTTTCACGCTCGGAAAAACCCTTTTATGTAGCACGTATTGAGCAACAGAGAGCTGTATCGGGAGTTTTTCATGTTGTTCTACAATCTTCTCATTGACACTTTTCATCTAATTATAATATTTGAAAAGTTGATTAATTAATTAAGGCTAATTATGTACAGTAAAATCTCGTTACTACGAACCCCACATTAACAAACTTTTCTGATTAACGAACTTTTCAAAAATCTCCCGCTGACTTATAGTTTTCAATGTAAAAATATTTCAGTATTACAAACTTCAGAATACCGAACTTTTCAGAATAATGATCCTTATTCAGTTGCCATGTCATGTTAACAACGCCTCAGTATTACGAACTAATATTCCAAAATCTGGGGATTCTTAGATTTCCATGTATCCAGTCATGGCAGCCGAAACAGTAGGCTAGCAGACGATAACGCTCAGAAAGTGGACGACGCGGCGCATGGGTTCGGAAAACCTGAATGGCGCCCGAGGGGGAAGAAAAAAAAGTACACTGGCACACAGCATCGGCGGGTCGAAAAGCAAGGCGGCAGCCTCTTGAAAGGCCAATTGACCACGATAATCACTCCACGAGTTCCGAAAAAGACACGAAAGCAGCACGGCGATCACTCGAATTGGTGACAGCAGCATGTTACAAGGGAAACGGCTGTTACCCGCGCACGCACACAGGTTCTTTCACACACGTTTTTTCCATACCAGCCAACCCTGGCAGATGAGACGCCGGCGCGCGTTGCAATGGGTCTGTCCCTGGATTAGGAGGGTGTCCATGCGCTTTACAGCGGCGCTGTGTGCTCGAAGGCCCCATGTGGATGGATATTCTAACGGCCCAGCTTAGTAGAGCAGTGGGACCAGCGAGGTGAGAAGGAATGCATCGGTCGAGCATCACCGCAAAATACTTTCGCTCTTGACTCGCGTGTTCCGAGGCAAGGTAACAGTGTGTCAGCTCGACAGTCAGGTGAGCCATACTTTCTGAGAAGGTCCCGAAGTGGTGATTGTCACGCGCAGGCCTGTTCGAACCACAGTGGTAGAATAGGAGAGGTGGCCAAACGAGTGCTGCAAGCGCGTTGCCGCACCTCTCAAGTTTCTACAGCAGTCGCCAGGTGGTGGAAGGGGTATTATAGGCTCAAAGATGCGTATCGCAAGCTTTCGCTGTGCTGTAAAAGGTTGGTTATTATCGTAATTTTTCTTGCTTTAAAACGTCGTTTCTGTTTTTAATAGCTTGTAGAGGCTGTCTGTTGGCCTTGCCCACAAAAATAACTCTACCAGGCTCTATGAAGCTTCAAGATATCTAATAGGCACGGGTAATCTCGACAACACTGATACAGAGCGCCAATCGCAGGGGACGCGCATGTATTTTTTTGGAAGCATGAAAATTCTTGCTGGCGAGTGTACAGCATAAAAAAAATATTCGGTTTTCATGTCATTGTGGGTAGCATTAGGCTGATCGCCTGGCTGTAACTAACTTCTGGTCGCCTGGCTGTAACTAAATTTCATTGTTGCGCGGTCACCAATTGTTTAATTATTGTTCAGCTCCCTAAGAAAAGTCTGCAAAATAAAACGAACAAAACAGTTTTATTGGCAATTAACTTGTGAGTACAATCACGCTATGCTAGAAAGTGAATACTTTTTCACGGTTGCAGTGTACAATTAATTAAATGCACCACGACAGCGCAGTTGAGCGCAGGAAAGTACATGAACACGAAATCTCCTACGCCTTTTGTTGCGAAGCACTAGTTCAAACCAGTTTTGATAGCTTCCTTAATTTTTTAGCTTTGTCCTCCGCTTTTTGATTTTTTTCTTTTACATACTGGCGCATTCTCATTGGTACGTGGTAGTGCAGCAAATTAGCCATAATCGTTTCCTTGTGCTCTGAGCATGTAAATATGTAAACGCAAACTTGTGCTTATCAACCTCACTCCTCACTGTCACTAGTTAGCTCCTAAGCATTCCCTTTCCCCGAGTTCTTTTGAAACTCGGCCTCTGTGGCGAGCAGCAGGGAAAAAATTGACTTAGTGGTATGTACCAAGCCACCATGAGTCTTGCTGTTCACAAGTTCAGCCTCTGGTAGCTCACTTATTTCACCAGACTCTGTGAGCCTGCACTTGCATGAGAGACCGCTCAGGTGCCTGTGCCAGTAGCATCAGATGGCGAGTGCAAACGTGCACGCGCCTATGAAATGCTGGAGACTGGAAACGACAGGAGTAGGCGCCGTTTTGTCTAGACAGAGTGGTGCCACCGCGCCTTCGTGTTCGCGGCTGACCTTGGCCAGGCTCTCTGAGCACCAGCGAACAGAAAGGGTGTCAAACACGCTGTAAGTAAAGTCGCGGTGACCATAGTAGATGTGGTGCAATGGACTTCATTTATGATGCACACTGCAGACAGATAGCGCACGCTGAACCTTCTACAAGGAATATTACTCATGGTGCTGGAGAAAGCGTCTATGAACTTTGCTTTTTAAATTAGCCTGTCCTCCCAGTGATTTAATCTTTCAGTAACGGGCTTGGAAACTGACGATTTCTCGACCCAACGTTTTTCATTAATAATAACAGTAACAATAATATATATTGTGAGGGGGTTTAATTACAAAACAGTTAGGGCTACGCAACAGCCTTGGTTCAAGAGTGTCGGTCGCTGTCTCGCGCTCTCCGGCCTGCTGGACTTCGTCATCATCTTACAATGGCTGCTGACTCTCATCCCCACTACATTGGCCCCGGCGGCGATGAGGAGCCATCCTGGCGACTCAAGGTGATGCAAGCACCAGAGGGTCGTAGGGCTTTAAGCGGCTCAGGTGGACTGTTTCACGACCGCGGCAGCATCTGTCGGTGGGGGGTGTCACAGGCTCGACAACGTAGTTCACCGGCGATGTGCATTCTACGATCCAGTAGGGACTGTGATATTTCGTTGCAAACTTGTGGGAGAGACCAGTGGTTGGGCATGGAATTGAGAGCCACATGAACGAACCAACAAGGAAGGTAGGCGTAGGTTTAGCCGGGTCAAGGCGCTCTTCTTGAAGACCTTGTGTCACGGATGTAAATGAGCATGCGAGTTGGCGGCACTCTTCGGCACATTGAGCAAGTTCTGAGGCTGGGCGGTATTTGGATGCATCTGGGCGGTATGGAAGTATAGTATCCAGTGTGGAAGATGGCTCACGTCCGTATAGTAAAAAGAAAGGGGAAAATTCAGTAGTGGCTTGCGTGGCTGTATTATAGACATATGTCACAAAAGGAAGCACCAAGTCCCAATTAGACTGGTCGGAGGCTATGTACATGGAGAGCATATCACCGAGTGTTCGGTTAAAGTGCTCCGTCAAGCCATTAGTCTGCGGATGATAACTTGCAGTGGTGCAATGAATGATATTGCACTCACTGAGAAGCTCTTGGACGACTTGAGAAAGAAACACACACCCTCAGTCGCTAAGCAGCTCGCGTGGCGCGCCATGGCGAAGAACGAAGCTGCGCAAGATGAATAAGGCAACATCACGAGCTGAAGCTGTTGGAAGAGCGGCGGTTTTGGCATATCGAGTGAGATGGTCGACGGCCACAATAATCCACCGATTGCCCGCAGGGGTGGAAGGCAGGGGCCCGTACAGGTCTATGCCGATTCTATCAAACGGGCGAGCAGGACACGGCAAAGATTGTAATGGGCCAGGCATGTGACAAGTTGTTTTCCGGCGTTGACACTCAACGTAAGAACGAATGTACTTGCGGACGTATGTGTACATTCCACGCCAGTAGAATCGCTGGCGAATCATACGTTCTCAAAACGCCAGCATGCGCGTTTTGTGGGTCTGCGTGAAAGTGCGTGCGCAGATCGGAGCGCAAATGGCGAGGTATAACAATAAGCCACTTTCGACCATTGGGCTGGTAGTTGCGGCGGTACAACATGTCGTCCCGGAGCGCATAATGAGGTACTTGGCGACGAAGGGCACGAGAGAGCTGTGGGGCTGGTGTCGGCGAGGCGATCCAGGGATCCTTGCACTGTTCTGAAGGCACGTCTGTGATAGTGATGTTAGCGCAGGAAGTTGCGGAAAGGGAAACAGGCGCGACATCAGAAGGCAGGGGTGAGCGGGAAAGTGCGTCGGCGTCGGCGTGCTTGCGTCCTGAGCGGTAAATGACGTGAATATCGAATTCTTGTTAACGGAGCGCCCAGTGTCCAAGTCGATCCTTCAGTGAAGCCAGCCAACAGAGCGAATGATGATCAGTGACGACATCAAACGAATGGCCATACAAGTAAGGACGAAATTTCTGCAACGCCCAAACAATTGCCAAACATTCCTTCTCGGTAACCGAGTAGTTGCACTCTGCCTTGGTAAGGGCACGACTCGCATAGGCAACTACGTACTCAGAGAAGCCCGGCTTACGTTGAGCAAGGACAGCGCCAAGGCCGATCCCACTAGCATCCGTGTGTACCTCGGTCGGAGCGGTAGGGTCGAAGTGATGTAGAATGGGCGGTGAAGTCAAGAAACGATGTAACGTTGCGAAAGCCTCATCACACGCCGGCGACCAACCAGACAGATAGCTATCGCCGGTGAGCAGCTTCGTCAGTGGTGCTATTATAGAAGCGAAGTTCTTCACAAAGCAGCGAAAGTATGAGCATAGACCTATGAACCTGCGAAGCGCTTTCATGGTGGTAGGCTTCGGGAATTCAGCAACACCACGAAGTTTCTGCGGATTGGGAAGGACGCCGTCCTTAGAGACTACGTGGCCCAGGATGGTGAGTTTTCGAGCTCCGAATCGGCACTTCTTGATGTTAAGCTGGAGGCCTGTGCGCGTCAAACAGCTCAGTACCTCGTAAAGCCGATGGAGGTGACTGTCGAAATCAGGGGAGAAAACGACGACGTCATCCAGGTAGCAGAGGCACGTCTTCCATTTCAACCCACTCAAGACACTGTCCATCATCCTTTCGAATGTGGTTGGGGCATTACATAGGCCGAAGGGCATAACATTGAATTCGTACAGCCCATCGGGAGTTACGAAGGCAGTTTTCGGGCGATCGGATGGTGCCATAGGGACCTGCCAATAACTGGACCGTAAGTCTAGTGATTAAAAGAATTCAGCTCCTTGCAAGCAGTCCAGGGCATCATCGATGCATGGCAGGGGATACACATCTTTTTGCGTAACTTTGTTCAATCGGCGGTGATCGACGCAGAAGCGGATTGAGCCGTCCTTTTTCTTGACAAGAACAACAGGCGACGACCAGGGACTGCAGGACGGCTGAATGATGCCGCGCTGAAGCATGTTGTCGACTTGTTCGGCGATCACATGACGTTCAGCAGGGGATACGCGGTAAGGGCGCTGGCGCAGAGGCGTGTGTGAGCCGGTGTCAATCGGATGGAGAACAGTATGCGTGCGGCCTAATTACGTCTTCTGGAAATCAAACAAGCTTTGAAACTGGCGGAGGAGTGCAAGAAGTTTCTCGCGCTGCGCCTCTGCAAGTGCGTCGTCGATGGCGGAGTCCAACATACCTAAAGGTGGTGGATCAGGCGTACTAGCAGAAGGTGTCAGGGCACTAAGGTGCAAGTTGTCCACGTCGTCAAGGCAGAAGATGGAGGATAAGTCGAACGCCTGAATTGTGCCGATACACTCCCCACGGAGTAAGGTTGAGGGAACTGGCACCGGATTCGTAACAAATAAGGATGTGGCGCCGTTGGTCATGTCGAGAACGGCAAAAAGCAATGTGAGATTCCTACGGTGTTGAACGGTCTTGGAAGGTGTCAAGAGAACTGTAGACTCACGAACAGCGGCACAGGACATGGGGACAAGGACTGTACTACTTGGTGGTATGTTGGTATCCTCGGCGACAAACAACTTTTCCATGCAGAGAACACAATGCAGAGAACGCCACCTCGGCACGAGCACAGTGAATAACAGCATGATGGTGAGAAAGAAAATCCCAACCGAGGATGACATCATGCGAACAGGCTGGTAGCACAAGAAACTCAATGGGATAAACAATATCTTGAATTATGACGCGGGCTGTGCAGGCGGCTAACGGTTGAATATGGTGTGCGCTGGCGGTACGGAGGTATAATCCCGTTGACGTCGTCGTAACCTTCCAAAGCAAGCGGCAAAGTTTTATATCAATCACTGAAACGGCAGCACTAGTGTCCACAAGCGCAAGGGTACGAAAGCCATCCACAATAACGTCGATGAGGTTCGCTGGAGAAATTCGAGGACTTGAATTTTTCGACGACGACGCAGTTCGTGCCTCGGGAACTGCGACGTTTAGTTTTCCGCGTCAGAAGGGCAGGGTCGACGGCGCATAGGTGACAGAGAGCGACGTCGGGGGGAGGGAGATCGGCGGGTAGCTGAGGGCATGCGCTCGGGCGAAGAGGATTGTTGGGGCCGTGCTGTGCCGCTAAAGCGCCCAGGATCGTAAGCAGACGGTCGCATGACATCTATTGGAACAGGAGGGCGACGGCGACAGAAGCGTGCCACATGTCCAGCATAGCCGCAAGAATAACAGATAGGGCGATTGTCTGCAGTGCGCCACGGATTTGTGGGGACTGGTCTGCTGAACGGAACTGATGGGGGCCGAACAGGTGCTAACGTGGCAGAATAGGTCGGTTGACAAGGCGGCCCGGCAGCGACGACTTGCGCATACGACAAGGGCGCAGGCTCAGGAGGTGGCGGACGAGTGAAAGGCAAAGCGTCAGTGACCTCTCCCTGTATAACTTGGCGTATCACTGGGGCCAGATGTTGAGCCAGGGCTGGCTCGGGCATGCTGGATAAAATGGAGAGCTGTCGGGCGACCTCCTCACGTACGAACTGCTTGATCTGAAGCAACAGTGCATTCTGGTCGCCCAAAGTCAACGCCGCGATCGAGTCGTTCTGTTCCAGAGGGCGGCGAGTTTGGGCACGTTGCTTGCTCAATTCGTCGAAACTCTGGCACAAGCTGACAACATCGGCGAAGGTTTGTGGGTCTTTTGCCAATAGCATTTGAAATGCGTCATCAGCTATTCCTTTGAGGATTTGCTTGATCTTGTCTGACTCGTGCATCGACGGGTTTACACGCTTACGCAAGTCGACAACATCTTCAATATAGCTGGTGAAGTTCTCACCGGGTTGTTGAGTGCGTTCACGAAGTCGCTGTTCTGCGCAGAGTTTGCGTACCGCGTGGCGGCCGAAGATGTCCGAAAATGTTGTCTTCCCCCTTCCCTCTCCCCATGCGCTCCGGGACGGCATGTTGTACCGCCGCAACTACTGCCTCGTGGTTCCAGAACCAGAGACTGGCGACGCCAGTCAAGTAAAAGATTACATTGGTCAGCCTAGTTGCATCGTCCCATTTGTTGATTGCACTCACCCTCTGATAACTTGTCAACCAGTCCTCGACGTCTTGATCGTCAGTCCCGCTGAATATCTGTGGGTGACGCTGAGGCAGCACGCCGGGACAGACGGTGGCTTGAGTCTGGGAGGAGCCTTGCGTGGTGGTTTCTTCCGGCATCGCTGATGCTGGAGGTAAGGTACGGCTTCATAGTTCCAGGTTGGGAGACTGGTAGAATACCCAGCACCTCCACCAATCTGTGAGGGGGTTTAATTACAAAACAGTTAGGGCTACTCAACAGCCTTGGTTCAAGAGCGTCGGTCGCTGTCTCGCGCTCTCCGGCCTGCTAGACTTCGTCATCCTCTCTCAATGGCTACTGACTCTCTTCCCACTACAATATATATATATATATATATATGTATGTTGTAAAGACGAAGTGAACTTGGCTGCGGGCGCTCGCAAGGCGGATGCTGGAAGAAAAAGACGACGAGGAGAGAATGGATCAGCCGGCCCAGGAATGGGTGCTGTGTCTCTATCTTCTTCATTCATTACAATGGCGCAGCCGACGAACACCTGGTCTTAAGGCGCTCTAGCCTTAAGCACCGTGCTGCGGGGGCCTTGCGTCCTGCTGCATCTTATTCTCGCTCCTTATCTATTCTTCCCCCTTCCCTCTCCCCAAGCGTAGGGTAGCCAACCGGGCACGTCCTTGGTTAACCTCCCTACCTTTCCCTTCTCGTTTCTCTCTCTCATCGTCCTGGGTCCTTTCGGTGAGGGAACGTCGTCAGCGCTTCCCTTGGCATGGCTGCCATACCTGGGACTACCTTGATCTCCGAGCTGCCAAGGCATGCCATCCACGCTGCCTTGGACATGGATTCTCACCATCCTGGGTGCCTCCAGCGGTTAGGGAACGCCGTCCATGCTTCCCATGCCCTGGATCTCTGCCCCACGATGCCATCGACAACTAAGCCAGCAAGGGATGCCATTCACGCTCCCCTGGCCATGCTTCTGGCTACAGTGAGTACCGCGACCGCCACCAGCCTTGGATCAACGTATGCCGTGCACGCTCCCTTGGCCGCTGGTCTGGCTGGCCCGAGTACTGCAGCTGCTGCCGTCGCCTCAGGGTGCGCGGATTCTGCCCTTGGCTCAACGCACGGCTTAGCCGGGAGCTTGTCCGACGTGATGCGAGCCATCTCGCTGCTGTCACAGCAGCTGGACTACTTAGTTTCAGCCACTTCCGGTTTCCGTCTAGCAGCCTTTCCATCACCTGCTGCCTCGGAACTACCGGAGTTCTACGGATTTCCGAGTGACCCTATTCTGTCGATGCAAGCGGCCAACACGCTCAGGGCACGCCATGGCTGGCCCGACAATACGATATGGTTGGTTGCAGTGGAGCGACTTCGAGGTGCCACCAAGGCATGGGAGAACTACGAGGGTATCAAACAGCAGTCCTGGCCTGAGTGGAGTGCAGCTCTAATAGCTGCTTTCGGCCAGCTACCTTCTGCCTGCGGTGAGTCCGACCAGCGAAGTTCTGCGCACGGTGTTCCGGCGAGCCACTGCTTCGATGCTGCGGCAGGTGTGCCCAGCAACGCGTCGACAGAGTGGTTCGCAGGCTGCCTCGCCGCAGACTCCGGCTCACCGGGGGTCGCTGTCTGCTTTACCCCAGACGACGGAAAGCGCATGATGACCACCGCTTCCGCTAGTTTCCCGCTTCCGATAGAGCCATCTGGTGGCCACCCGCTCCCTTATGCCTGTGCTGCCCCTACATTCCCAAGCATCAGCTGCGGCTCGTCGTTGTCGAAAATCGCGACCGAGAACCAATGGTTCGGCAGCAGCGGCGGCGGGTCGAGGCCTCAGCCGCCACCGCATTGGTCACAGGCCTCCCGTTCGAACAGCTCCACGTCGGCGTCCTCCGCCATCCATGGCGGGCCCGGCGATGAGGCCTACAAGACAGCTAATGAAGCTGCATCCGCAGCGGCGTCGGAAGTAGAAGCATGTGGGGACAACGTGGGAAATGCGCAGTGCTGCGACCCTTGGGACATGGACCCATCTGCCGTGGATCTGCTGCGGCTGAGGGCCGAGGAGCAGTGCAACAAAAGCCCCACTCCTGCACATGCCAAACCCTCTGGCCAGTGCCTCCTCTGCCCAGTGCCGTCGTTGTCATCGTCGTTGGATGTTTCACTTGTACCGGGTCGCAGCGGAGCAATCACGGGGCAGCCTTCACTGCGGGATGCCTGTTGCCCGGGGCCACCACCGCATCAGGGGAACAGTGGCAGCACTTCGGTGTCTTCTAGTGTTCAGCTGCAACCAACGCCAACACCTCGTGGTTCCAGCGGCAGTGGCGGTGGCAGTCCTTCAGTTTCGATTCCTGCTACAGGATATCAGAGTTTGGCATTCAAACAAGCGTCAGCGGCCGACAAGACCATTTGCCAGAACCACCCATTAGCACAGTCCTCTATTTCCGAGAACACCCCTGCTGCCCCTATCGGTGCTGTCGCCGTTAAGCGCAACATCCACGCAGGAGTGAAGGTGCGCCCTTCAGAGTCAGTGCGGCGCCTAAGGCATGGAGGCCACCGCAACAAAGTGGAGCCGATGGCCCTGGCACCCGTGCTGCTCAATATGTTCCGGTCTGCATTATCGGACAATTTGTGGTCATCTTTTTCCAACAACAGTCGGCAAGGCCTGCAACCAGCGCGCAACAGCCAGTGCCGCCCACCAGAGAAGCTGGTTGCGCGCTTGACGGCTCACCAACGATGACCTCACACCCTGGACAAGTTTCTTTGTTGCAAGCGCGCCGGAAACTTGCAGTGTGGCCGAGTGTAAAGACGAAGTGAACTTGGCCGCGGGCGCTTGCAAGGCGGGCGCTGGAAGAAAAAGACGACGAGGAGAGAACAGTCGGCCCAGGAAAGGGTGCTGTGTCTCTGTCTTCTTCATTCATTACAATATATATATATATATATATATATATTGGTTAACACGCCAACAGTAGTTTTGGGAAAACAGTAAATACTGTTTCTGCATACTCCTAAATGCTAATAAAGGATTTTTTATTAATATTGTATTAAGGAAGAAGAAACAGATGTACTTCATCGTGAACACATCAAAAAGATATTCGTTTCGTACGGGATTAATTTGGCAATGACGCATTAGTCACCGAAGCATTAGATCTCTGAAGCAATCTGTATCCAGCAAAATAAAAAAAATTAATAAGGAATAAACGATGTGTCTTAAGTCACGCTGCAAGCGTAAATCCGTGCGAAAAGTCCGTTTTAAGCGACGGTAAGTATTCCGTGTTATTCAAGACCTCTGTGATGTACGGAACTACGACGCGAAGCTCTTTCTCAATAATCAGAGACATAAAAATGCCGTTTGAATGCTCGCGACGCCCGCCAGCTACGTACTTTCAAGTATGGCGGAGTGGCAGAACGAGCCCGGACTACCCCTTCTGCCACCTTACGCAAAGCGGCGGTAACTCGAGAGCCGTCACTTAATGCGCGGTGCATTGGCAAAGCAGCGTCATTTGGCCACCTCTCCTATTCTACCACCGTGGTTCGGAGCAAGCGTCGCCCAGACAAGTGTTGTCTAGCAACGAAGTTGCATCTCTTCCTACGTTTGACCTTCTTTTGCCATTCTTTTAGCGTGCTCTTTTGCGCTTCTTTCTGCGGCAAATACTATGCGGCGTGGCTAGTATTTGCCGCAGAAAGAAGGAACAGAAATGTAACCTTCGTACTCGAGAGGCTGCCACACGGTCACAATGTACTTTCCAGGCAGTGTCATTTACGCACGCTTGCGCTTTAATATAGTTCAGGTGTCCACCTCGAGCGAGACAGTTGTGGTTTCCATGGCAAGGAATGTGAAAAACAAACAAACAACAAGAAACATTGCACTTTTGAGGTGACATGGAGCTTCCTTTTTGTCAGTACTTTTTCTCGGCATCAGCGTGTGTTTTGAACGCGCCACTCTTATTACACGGTGCTTCGGTGGTGCGTGGGGCCGGAATTTATGGCAAATAGCAACAGTGTGAGCCGAGAGCCAACAGCGATGTCTTCGTGCATAGCTCATATGGTGACAACTTATAAACTGATGGGTTAATGGGCGAAATGGTTAATTTTGGGGCTTTCACTATAACGACTTTTCTGCATAACGACCCATTTACCGCAGTCCCCTGAAGTTTGTTATATCGAGATTTTACTGGAATTAGGTGGAATGCAAAAAATAATCTGAGTATCTCCAAGCGACGGCAAACAACATTACCTTGGTTCTGTCCAGCTATGTGGCATTTGCATATTTTTAAATCTTGGTGCATGATAGTTGGGACACCCTGTATGTATATATACATGGGCTTTTGTGGTAATGCATGTCTTGGTTCCAGAATAAGCTAAGTCGAGGTTTAACAGTGCAACCAACCTCTGATGCATACGGTAGCCAATGGCTTTACTGCAGCAGACGCAGAAACGGCGAGCACATGTAATTCTTGTGCCTGTCAGTGATTGCTTGAGAGTAGCACTGCGCATGCCACTTCATGTCCTAAGCTCCCCCTGTAGGGCCCGGGCTGCAAGAAGCTTCCCCTGGAGGTGCTCTGTGAGGATGATGCCCTGACAGCAGCAGCGCAGGTTCGTGAGGGCAGTGTGGTCCCTGTGTTTCTGGTGTCGTGCGTGCACGGCGATGGCCTAGGCCTGCTCTACACGTTCCTGCATGTGCTGCCACCTGGTCATGGGCCCAAGGAGCGTGACGGGCTCATGCGTCTGGCTCCCGAGTTCCAGGCAAGGCTCATGTTCTTCTGCTGAACTGCAGTAGGGCTTGGAGAATGCAAAATAATGTAGAAACTCTTGCACACAGTCACGCATGGCATGCTGAAAAATTGTTGCTTGCTGCTTTTGAGTCTGAAAGGTGCAAGCTAAGAAACAGTTATTTGGTGAGCTTCCAGAATTATTGGGGCACTAGTGGCAAAACTCAGGTATGCGGACTGAAATTTAAAGAAATGAGCTGCAAGCTAACGAGTGTTGTTTTCTGCAAATGCAAGCGATGTTACGCTAGCCATGTAGTATGTATTACACTGTATGCTTTAGATTGGACTTTAAACTGTCTGCAGTGCTGTGTGCTCTGTTTGGTTGCGAGATCTAGTCAGGCGCCATAGAGACGCCTTCTGCCTCATATTCCCTGGGAGAGAAATTTCTTGTGCATTGTATGTTGTTGTCAACGAATGTTAAAGCTTGAAACATTAATGTATGCTCTGGCTAAATAAATGAAGTGAAATGAAAATAAGCGAATTTCACATTGAGGTATGGCTTCACTACGCTGCCGTGATGCCACACCTCAAGGCAAAGTTCTCCGCCACCCTAAGTTTCATTATCTTCTAGGGATCCCCAACATCTCCCCATCCCTGCGTGTTCAAGCTTCCTTCTTCCCTCTTTTATGGCTGCCCATTCTCCTCCTTTTTAAGGGTTACCATTTCATGTTTTGGCTGTGGTAGTAAATAGTGAAGATTGCGTGCTGTGTCGGCAAACCAAAGCTCAAATCATGACAAGCTGCGCTCTGTGGCAGTCATTTACAGATCAGCAGAAACTAAACATTATCAACATCACCGAAGAGGTAGGAAACAGAGCCGCTAGCCGAAGATATGACACGGATGAGATGTTAAAGGACACTGTTTTTTCAAGTGCTTGAGCTTTTTCAAATGCTTGAGCATTGTATGCAGTTATTTACGTGGGTTATATGCGCAAATTTTTTTTTCCTTTCCAGGGTGTTGTATTCGTGGGTGCGAGTTATAAGCACAATATGCAATATGCACAGTATGTGCACAAGGCTTAAGGTACACTAAAGGCAAACATTAAGTCAAGCTAAAGTGATAAGTGCTCGAGAATCTCTAAGGCATCAATATTATTGGGAACAGAGCCTTAGTAATCGAGAAGTTGAGGTAAATGCAGGACACAATTAAAGACTCCCTCGGGACATTCAAGTACACTTGCCCGATGACGAAGGCACTCATTTAAACTCTGTCACTCAACTGAACCTCTCGTTATAAAAACATTATTGTATTGCATTATAAGACGAAAGAAAATGCTACTTGTCCAATTCTATTACATTTTTAGAAAAAAGAGCTCATTGACATTACCCTTGACAGTGATGTGGGTGGTCGAAAGGTTTCGTTTTTGCTCGACTCTTCGCCGCCTGCGCTTTCGCGTTTCAGTAGTCTCATTATCGTGTAGTGCTGCACTGGTTTTACTGGCTCGCAAAACTTGCACAAACTGCAAGTAGCAGAGAATTCCACTTCCATGTGATGTCACGGGATGCCTGAACGGTCCACGCCACTTGACCAAAAGCAGCTGCAGCGGCGAATCCACCGCTCTGTCTTGGCTCGCTTTCTGCATGGCTGCACATTTGCGTTTTGTGCACAAAACTGTACCGCCGTTTGTCGGGAGCCGTTTTACTCTCCGACAGCAGCAAAGAGCGGTGGTGGCGTATGCAACATCACCACTCCCGGTTGGGTGGCGGGAGATTTGAATTGCGATAAAGGTATTCGAACTCTTCAGATGCAATTTTCTCGTAAACTAAGTCTTTTCTTGGCTCAAAACAAGTGTTCCAAGGTTTCTGGATTGGTATTTAGACAGTCCACGTCGACTTAGTATTTGTTGTTAGTGTTCCTTTAAGGAGGATGTCACTGTGGATTATAGAGCACACAGGTGCTCTATAGTTGAGATCCTGACAAAGTGTTAGGCAGGTCGGGTGCCAAAGGAAGAGAAGCACGCAGCATAGGATTAGGTGGTGTGGTGAGGGCAAAGAAGTCAGATGACACAAGATGGGGGTAAGTAGTGCTGCAGTGGGCATGATATAGGATGACGATGATTGCCGCCGTATTTTCCGCGTATAACCCGCACTCCCAATTACAACAGCCAGGAAAGAAAAAAAAACTATATATATACACACGTACGTTTAACCCGCAGAAATAACTGTATGTAACAACGCTCAGATACTTGCAAAAAACAGTCCATTCACGGATGCACGACTCGTCCACGTAATATCTTCGGCCAGCGGCTATGTTCCCCCCTCTTCGGCGATGCTGATAAAGCTGGATTCACACGACAGACGTGATTGCAGACGAATCAGTCACGTGACATCCGACGTGAATCGGATCACTTCGCAGGCCCAGCTAGCATTCACGTGACAAAGAATGGAAGTGCAGCTGGAGTTTCCCTCGGATGGGCAATGGTAATTTTGCTCTGTGCCGGATCGCAAAGCGCTTCGCGTGGGCCGAGGGAGCACCGCGGGAATGGTTGACGTACGAGTTCGCCGACGCCGCGTGCACTATTCGCTATACGCAAAAGGCCGACCCGTAAAGAGGAAAATGGACGATCATGAAGGAGGGGAGAAGGGAGCTTTAACACACAGTGGTGGAGAGAAGGTGGAATTCCCTAGGAGATAACGAAACTAAATGGCGAGGAACTTTGCCTCGAGGTGTGGCTACATGACAGCGTGCGCTGCGCTGCCGTGATGGCACGCCTCCAGGTAAAATTGGTGTATAACCTGCACGCCAACTTTACTGTTAATTTTCTTGAATTTCTGGTGGGGGTTATACGCATGAAATTACGGTATTTATATGTGTGTTAGGTGTCTTGAGGGGTGAGCGTTATCTAGGTATTGTGGTAATTTTTGGGGTAGTCCTCACTCCAGCTACTATTTCCAGCTGCCACTTCTAGTTTTCATGCCTGCTATTGCAGTCTGTACTAGTGTGTCGATTAACAATACATAAAGCACGCTAGTGCAAATATAGTACTAATCGGCTTCAGATATGTAGTGCATGATACACAAGGACAAAAAAATATGATGAAGCAACTTAGCCTTCCCAAAAAGTGCGTCAGCACGTGTCATCTCTCTCTTTTTTGTCCTTGTTTATCATGCACTACGTATCTGAAGTCATAGGCAGAAAGTTGTCCTTTTTTTTCCGGGAGGGGGGGGGGGGGGAGGGGCCTGACCAGCTTTTCGAACCCCACCTATCTATGCATATATATATATATATATATTACCCTTAATAACAGTTACACTGTAAACTTCGTGTGACCTCGAAAGATTGTTCACTGAAGTGGCGAGCTTATATGAGTGTTTGCAAGACCTCAGAGTAGGAGACAATTCAGTTTTACAGCCTGAGTCCCTTCGCACCGCCAAGAGACTGGCGTCTCTTGGTTGAGCCATGCGACAAGCGCATTCAGTTAAACATGTTAGAGAGGTGTATGTGTTTTGTGCGTATTAAGTAGAACAAGTACACATCTATGAAAAAACAATGTAGCGCCTTGTAAAAGATTTAATAGAAAAGATACAATCAAGAAATCTTTTCCTGACAAAAGGTCAGTTATTGAGAAGATAAGACATAACATATATAAACATTACACAATATATAACAATTTCTGAACACAACTCATGACTAGAAGTATTCACATAAGTATAATGTGATTCCATAACGCCATAGTTTCGTTATATGTCAAAGCATGCTTTATGCGACTGGTTTCCTTTACTTTCCGGAGGCAGAACAAAGGATTATAGAGTAAAAACTGTCAGGTGCCCAAATAAATAAACATGTTAACAAATAAATAAATAAGACAGCGATATCTCAGAAGCACGAAAGGACTCAATAGCAAATTTAGGAACAACGTGGATTGTGTTATTGAGAGGCAAATGCAGCATACGACGAATAAAAATTAATAAGGAAAATGCACAGAAAGACTAGGGAGCTTTACAAATAGTGCAACCACGCATCTTTTCTTACCCAAATGCTCTCACTCTGCTTGCGCTGTTATGGATGCCATTTTCGTTCCTTTGTATAACTTTTTGCGTTGTTTTCTAAGCCAGGTGGTTTGCTTTGACTTGTAAGTTGGTGCCTTTCTCTCTCCTTAAAGACATCAGTTCGTTGTCTGATGCGATGATTTCACCATCATTGAAAAAGTGTTTGTTCGGGCATTTGATCTGGAAATGAAGTCGTCGGCAATCTTAAATTGATTTTGAGGGAGAGTTCTTTGTGGGCGTCAAAAAACTGCCAGATGGTTCAAACGGGCTTGTCCAGTCGTTGACCGCAAGTACATTTTCAGTCACCGAAGGCAAGAAAAGGACCTCTCGGATGTGGTCGACGAGACCGGTATGGCCAACGCAATTTTTTTAGCTTGGCCATTTCCGGCAAAAGGTTTCGCAGGTGTTCGCCCTTGCCCCCCCGTAAACATGTGCACGACGTACCCAAATGTGTGCAATGATGCCGACCTTTGCTGGTTAAAAATGTCAATCAGCATATCTCCGTGCAAAATCAGTCGTCCTGGTTCAAGGTCGTCACCGTAGAACTATGTTATATATGCTTCGTCTTCCTTCCCTATGGCAAGCTGCTCAATGTGGGACTTATGCTGCCACATATCAGGTGGATACCTGTTGTTTAACGAAGACAGCACTGTGTCAAGTACTTCATAGAACCTCTGGTGATACATGTCACTCGCTGATGGAAACACGTGAGCTGAGGAACCTTCTTGATAGCGGCGTGGAGTCTTCTTTTGCCTAGCGGCTAGAACACATGGGTCCTCAACTTCTACTTTTCCTGCCTCGGCCATACATATGTGGGTCACGCGCTACATTTTGGAGTTAATCTGCGCCGAGTTCAAGCTTGGGCCATCCCAGATGGCTGGCCCCTTCGCGTGCGCTGTCTCCCCGCGCGCCTAATGGTATGTTTCCGCTGGTGCTTATACGGCGGAAAATACGCTTCCTTTTCAGCGTCAGACGGGTTCTGGCGAAGTACCGATAAGCGAGGTGCCCACTATTGGTTTTGTCATTGGTGCTCATGCTGTGTTTGTAGCCGGTGCATATTGCAACGTCCGCAGCCACGGTAGAAGCGAGCTTGACACCTGTTTTCTATTTCTCCTTTTATTGCGACAGCAAAAGTCCAAAAGTCATATGAGTGAGCGACCGATACTCTGTGGGTGCGAGAAAAACAGCGTAACACTGAGCCGAAAAGCATAGCGGCTTGATCGACATTATCTTCCCAGGCGGTCAACATTCGGGTTAGTTGGAGGTTAAGTGATCAAATACGCCCATAGGGAGAAGAGCACGCGTCTTCTCATCTAGCCCTGCCGCAGCTGCAAATTACTGTGTGCTGTTGACGCTTACGCGGCCCGCGTGCCGTATACAATTGTTGGTAATCATTGGGGGGTGCAATGATCAAGGGCTAGCAGGGACGGCTGCAAACTTCATGTGCGGTGTCTTCTTTCTTAGGCTGTTTTTCCGCGCCCCAAGTGTTGCAGATCGCATAGCCTAATACCTCTGTCACACGAGCACACAAAAACTCTTTTACGCAAGCGGTCTTTTACCAAGTTGAAAGACTTTTGAATGAAGAGGTGTTGCGCAGCAGACACACGGCGCTGACAATCTCCTTTTAGTGTTTCCTTCTGGACATGCTACCGAAAGCGAGGCGCTAGCGTTCGAAACAATATCGGCCAAAAGAAACTTATGTATCTAAGAATATAAAGTGAAAACTTATTGTTTACACGTTTTTAAAATAAATTTAACATAAGAAACGTTAATACAAAGATTTATTGTAGTAGTTTAAAGAGCGTCATCACGTGACATCTCCAGCCCCTTCGACCTGCTTACGAGAGTACAGAAGAAAATTCAGCATTACTGGGTTTACTACACCTTCTGCGAGACATAAAATTATTTTTTATGATGAGCCTAGGCGACAGAAAATTACGCCTTCGCTTATTTTTTTTAATATATGATAATTGCTGGTGCCCACTGGTTTCGAGGCTACTCTTTTTCAGCCGTAAAGGAGATCGGCAAACTCCTCTTCCAGAAAAGACCGCTTCTGAAAAAGAGATCGCTCCCTGTCGTGTGTCTGCGGATGAAACTCTTTTTCGGGAGAAGTCTTTTTGCTCAAAAGACTTTCGAGTGCCCGTGTGACAGGAGTATAAGTTAAGAGACAGGGGCAATTGGAGATCGCTGACAGAAGCCTCCCTGTAGTGGACATTAAGGGCGCGATCTTGTACGCGTTCCAAAAGGAACGGAGGCCTTCCGTTCCATCGAGCCGCACACGATTGGTCAATTTCAACCGCGACGTTCAAATTGACCAATCGTGTGCGGCTCGATGGAACGGAACGCCTCCGTTCCATTTTGGAACGCATACAAGATCGCGCCCTAAATATGCACATGATGAGTCTAATTTTCAGAGTCGCGGTGAATCGCATGGCTGTATGAACTGTTCGCCCCCGCTGCCGGTGTTCATCATAATGTCAGCGTTGTGATAACGACTGCTCGTAGTCATCCAGCGGGATATTTACCGGTTTACATGGTCCATGCATTGCACGATGTTTGTTATTTTAATTAGTGAGTAAGTGTTACTACAATTCATATAGGCGATATAACCAACGTACAAACTCGTGTGAGGGCCGCACTTTTTTGCCGCAATTTTGACGAGCCTTACAAGGGACCGGGCCATATTATGTAATTTTTCCAACTACGAGTATGAAATCCGCTGTAAACCTCCGCGATCGCCTCCTCTCGCCATCTATAGTCGTGTACAACTTTAGAAGGCAGCAGCATTTGCCCCTCAAAGGCGGATGCACATGAGCATCCACCAATGGGCGTGCACTCTAGACTGACGTCATGAGCTGGGCGGCCGGTGACCCCACCGACGGAGGACATGGCAGCCCGCGCTTCGAGCTGGGCCGAGTAACGTCAGCGGGACTATTTATTTGGTCCGCGGTGGAAATTGGCTGCTGCGCTTCAGTGATCAGGGCGGGACGCCTCTCCTGTCTTCTTAAGTTATAACTGACTTCTTTTTTTATAGTTGCTACGCGCGAAGGTACGCTGCGCGAGAAAATTTGCAGTGGAGAGTGATCGGAATCGCGCTGAACGCGATTGCTTCTCGGTTGTATTTAAAAAAAAAATATTTGCTTTAAAGTTGGGGGTGCGGCTCTTACACGGATTTATACGGGAAGAATCTTTTTTGTGTAATTGTCTTATGCTTCGCTATCATTAATACTGCTTCGCCTTTCCGGCAGAACTGCAGCTTCTTTTTTGTGTTTTTTTCTGAGTCCTAGTAGAAGCTCTGCTGCGCATGACTGCTATTGATTCTGATTTCGAGTGAATCTGGCTTGGCCTCCCTTCGGTTACTAAGTTAATTATATCTATTTATGGCCTCTGCATGCACGTTGCGATGTTTCCATCCCCAATAAATGTTGTAAATTATTATAAGTTTTTTTTTTTTTTTCATGAGACGCTAGCATTACCTACTGGAAAGAGAAACAATGCTGAGACACGTATCATTTACGTGTATTTCACATACCGTTGATAAAAGACTCTGCCGAAGGGGTCACTGAAGTCTGCAGGCCTTTTTCAGTGTCAAAAAAGTGTGCAAAGCAATTTGTAGCGAGTTGAACATACAGCGACATATTGATTCACTAGACATAGGCTATCCATATGATTAGAAATAATTGTTAGTTGGCTACCTCTTTCTCTTTCAGAATATAATAAATTTTGTCCTGTGTACACATTGAAATATAATGTGTCTATGCATGGTGTTCACCGTGGAAATTAAAATAACATGTTGAAGTGAAAAAATACAGATGAGGGAGGCCGCCGTTGGTGCTTCTAATGTGCTTGGTTTCCTATTGCCAGGATTTTCAGAAATAAAGCGAAATTATAAATAAAAGCTGGTGCACGTCCGCGTCAACAATGATGCAGTGAGCTTTTAGCCACAATCACATTTTAAGGGAAAATGTAGAGGCAACTCAAAAGAAACCATAAATGATTTGGGTAACAGGACTCTGGTGCTGACATTTTAGGAGCAGTGGACGGGGGGGGGGGGCACGCCCCCTGGAAAAATCTGGAGAGGGCTCGAGCCCCGGAGCCCCCCTGTAGTCGGCCCGAGCCTATGTCTGAAGTCAAGATGTACCAACTTGCCCCGAACGACTTCACTTGAGTATTAATAAGGTTATGACTGACACCCTAATCATTGAGTATTGAAGCAAGGTTCAAGTTGGCTTTGCTCCATTTGTGGTAAAACACTTGCGGCTTAATAGTAATTGACGGTGGCGGCTGTGCAGATTGACGAGACCTTCCAGGTGCCTGATGTTGGTCCCGTTGTGGGTGGCCTGCTGACGCGAGGTGTGCTGCGTGAAAATGATCGGCTGCTGGCTGGGCCCAGCCATGATGGCAGCTTCCATCCAGTGCGGGTCAGTGTCCCTGCAATGCAGTTTCCCTGCCACATGCAGTGTAGCGCAGCAAGAACAAGGAGACAAAAAGACGAGTACTCATGTCTGTGTTCCATTTCTTCTTGTCTCCTTGTTTTTGCTGATCAACATTACATGCCCTTCTATTGTGATCACCCAAGCCCACATCGCCACCCTCGTTCCCTTTTGGGTGCAGCTGTGTCCTGAAAATTTGTTCATACCTTCAGCTTGCTGGTCAACATTCTCTTGACATGGTGGAGGGCTAAGAGCAGGCTTGTGCAATTTCTTGCCATTGCCTAAGGACTCAGCCACATGTTGAGTTTCAAATTGTTGACTCCATTATATGTTAAAAGACACCACATAGAAACGCAATTGATACATAAATGGCAGTGGTCCTTGAAGCAACAGATAAAACACCATCGACAGGCTCAATTGCAAGGCTGAGTTCACAGAGCCCCTTAGTGTTTTTTATTATTTGAGATGGGTATGACTGCCCTGTGCAGGTGGTGTCAGTGCAGCGACACCGGGTACCTTGCCGCCTGGTGCGTGCTGGGGAAAGTGCCACCCTGGCACTAGCACCCAGTGCAGGAGCCCTGCTGCGTCGAGGCACAGTGCTCTGCAGCCCAGCAGATATACGCCCCACAGCCACGCGCCTATTCCGGGCGCGCGTGCGTGTGCTTAGCCACCCGGGACGCTTGGCAGTGGGCTTCCAGGCGCTGGTGCAGGCTGGTCAGTTACCACTCTTTGGCTCCCAGCTGGTTCCCCATTTTTGAAATAGACATTTTTATGCTTTTAGGCCCTATTTAGCAACATATTAATGGGCCCCCATGTTGCAGATTACAGTTGCTGTTGGGTGCATGAACAGGCTTTGGAGAGAGCAGTACAGTACTACATCCATTAATTTGACTCTGGTTAATTCAAATTTTCAGTCGATTCGATCCCGATCGACGGTCCCAGCAGGTGCCCATACATTTCTATGGGTGACAGCTGTCATTATGTTGATCCTGAAATGAAACTTTGCCTTATAATTCGAGCCTGACAGGTCAGTACGCATGAGCCTGACCCCAGTAATGGCAGCATCTGCAGGGTTCGCACGGGTCCTTGAAAACCTTGAAAACCCTTAAACTTGAAAATGTGATTTTCAAGGCCTTGAAAGCCCTGGAATATTTGGAGATGCTTGAAAACCCATGAATTCTGTGATTACAGTCAATGGTGCCTGCACGTTTAGCGAATGCGCATTCAGCATCTGGCCAGATTGAGAGCGGGGGCTGCCTTCCGATCCAAGCCAAGCCAATGCAATCCGGTTTGTCTATTCACCGTTTGGTGTGGTTGTGTGTGTGTGTTTTTCATTACACTCACACGTTTTTTCTTAGTGATTGAGATTCTCATATTACTTGTTAACCACCTCTTGTTGGCTTATTCAAAGTACACTTTGCGGCGCACGCTGGACGTGGACATAGTTTGTGTGGGCGCAATGCCCGGGAAGTGCAATCCACTTCCGAGTACAAAGAATGGGTTGCGCAGGAGAGTGCGAATCGTACGAGATGCAGACCGTGCGGAAAAGTGTTTAACATCTCGTCAACGGGAGTCTGCGCTGACAAACAAGAGGAGTTCGAACCACAGCAGGAGCATGAAGAATGCAGCAAGTAGCTCTATAATGAGCTATGTGACATTGCGCGAGAGTGGCGAATCCGTTCGTGTGGTCCAAACGCAGTCCTCGGATTTGAATACCGCATGCAAGGCTCACGATTTAATGACATAAGCTGTGGAGATGGGTTTGCACAAGGCTTACCCTACGAGCGACAGTCAGGAAAGGGCACGACGCTCCTCCACTCCACAATGCACAGAGGCGCAACGGCAGGGTTCATCGACTCTCCGACACGGCGCAGAGAAGGCTCCGGAGTCAGATCGCCAACAAACACGGGTTTATTCACCCAAGATACAGCACAGTGCGACAGTCACGGCGCTTACGGGCCAATGCTCACCGCAAGACCGATCGAGTATGCGCGCCCGGTGCGCTAGGGCTAACAGGGTAGTGATCCCCCAAGCGCGAGAACGAGGAGTCGCGAGAACAATGGTCTCATGTAACCACCTCATTGCAGGCCTGTGAGCATCTGCCGTGGCGAGGAAGCGCTCAGCGGACGAGAGCTCGGGTGGATAGGGTGCCCGGGGGCCGCCACGCGAGAGGCCAATCAGGGCGCGTCCCGGTGATGTGTTCTTGCCGGGCAAGTCGAATCCCAGGGGGGAGAAGCACGGTTTGCGCGAGAAAGTAGGTCCAGCGCGCTAGCCATGTTCGACATGTTGCCGATACGGCGGCGGTTCCCGGAGAGTGAGCTAAGCGCCACGCGCGAGCTGGGGGACGAGGTGCGGGTAGGCACCTTGATTCCCACAAAGCCAAGATATTGTGGGCTTTGAACTGGTTGTCACGTGTCATTACTCGTACAGCTCATCTGCACACACAAGCGATTTGTTCGGGAGAATGTTTCCTGATAGCGAAGTGGCGAAGGCTTTCACATGTGGAGAAAAAAAGTGTGCGTACCTGGCGTGTCATGGTCTTGGGCCATTCTTTCTATTGTACATTCAACGAGCGATAGATAAGTGCGACTACTACGTTGTTGTGTTTGATGAATCCCCAAATGATTACCTCCATGAGAAGCAGATGGATGTGCACGTTAGGTACTAGGATGCATCTCAAAGAATTACAGCAAGGTACTTCACATCCGTTTTTATGGGCCACGCGACGGCAGACAACATCGAGGATAAATTATTGAAGGCACTGGAGCCACTACCACTTGAAAAGATTCTTCTAGTGTCCATGGACGGACCGAATGTCAACCTGAAATTTTTCAGTCTTTCAGCAACAACCTGCCAGAAAACTATCAAGTGCAATGTCTAGATTTAGGCACTTGCGGTCTACACATTGTGCACAATGCCTACAGAGCAGGTGTATGACGACTTCTCAGCGGTGACTGGTAAGATTACATTTCCTCTCAAGTACGATGCCCATCGCTGGGTTGAAAATGTTCCAGTAATTGAACGAGCTCTTTCACTGTGGCCTGATGTGAAAATGTACGTTGAGTCTGCAAGACGGAAAGAGGTGAACCAGCTGAAATGTGCCTCCTTTCAAAACTTGCTCAATTTCTGCAGTGACCCACTAGTCCTGGCAAAACTTAACTTTGCCCTAGGAATTGTACAAATTGTGAAACCTTTTCTGACGGAATATGAGGTGGACGAACCACTTATGTTCTTTCTGGCAAGGGAACTTGACACAATTGTCATGAAGCTTCTCACAAAGTTTGTGAAGTGTTCAGTTCTCTCTGCATCAACTGGGATTACAGGCCTGTTGAAAATCAACATTGAAGATGTCAGCAATCACACTGCGCTTGAGAAAGTTGACATCGGTCATGCAGCTGAACAAATTCTGAAGAATTTCAAGGTCAGTGTAAAAGGTGCATTTGTATTTAAAATGGAATGCAAGCAGTTCCTGGTTAGTGTGTCTAAGCAGGTTCTTGAGAAGGGTCCTTTAAGATTCCCCTTGGTTAGAGGCCTCTCCTCACTGGATTTCCAGAAAATGTGCACCAAGCCAGACCAGTGCCTAGCAGGACTCAAGAATGTTTTGAATGCCCTCATCGCTGCAAAACGGTTGAGCGATTACCAACGGGACTCGGTTCTCGCTGTGTACGCTAAAACTCTGCAGATGGAGAAGCACAAGCTGCGATTGTTTGCAAAGAGCTCAGACAGGCTAGACAATCTTTTCTTGGAACTCCTGAAGTTCATTTCGTCCTACGCTGAGCTCTGGAGAGTAGTCAAACTTTTGCTTGTGCTCAGCCATGGCCAGGCAACTGTGGACAGAGGATTTAGTGTCAACCGGCAAGTCTGTGTGGAAAATCTGAAAAGCCTGTCGTATGTCTCACACAATGCGTTATATGTGACGCTGTTGATAAGGCAGGTGGCATCCTTAACATTTCTATAACAAAGGAGTTGAGGACCTCCGTTTCAGCTGCAAGTCGATCATTATCATGCATATTTGGAAGCCTAGAAGAAGGAGCAACTTGAAGCAAAGGAGTCTAAGAGGCGCCTTGTTGAGGACGAGATTGATGACTTAAGGAGAAAGAAAGCAAAACTTCAAGCAACAGTTGCTAATCTGACAGCTTCAGCAGATAACTTGGCTGTGAAAGCAGAAGAGACAGGTCACGTCGCCTACATTAGGAAGTCAAATAGCTTTAGGAAAACGGCAAAAAGCAACACTGAAGGACTTCTGAACATCAATCAACGAATAACCTCAAAACTTCAGGAGCTTTCATGAACTCTTGTTACCACCTGTCTTAGTTTAGTCTTAAACTAGCCTTATTCTAGTCTGGAAGTGCGTCTTTATCTTGGTGTTCAATAAATTTGTTGCATTGTGTTTTAAAAAGTTGTTTTATATTAAAGGGTACTAGGTTGAATATTGAAATGAGTCCTTGAAGAAAACTTTTTGGGGGCCTTGAAAGTCCTTAAAGAACCTTAAATTTCGGCCTTCAAAGCCCATACGAACCCTGATCCGTCTTGGCAGCACATGGAGGCAGTGAATGTGTGGAACAAACTTAATCTCCCTCCGAAAATGTCTTTTGTCAGACTCGTTTTCAACTGAGCTAGTCAGTTCATTCATGGCTATGGTGAGTTTTAATAGCTGACCTAAAACATAGGATAAAGGAAGACAGACAAGGACATTGCTGAACTGTCAACTGAGTTGTTTTCGCACACACGACTACATATGTAAGTAGTGCATGTGCAAGAAACGACAAAACAGATACGCAGCATCTGCGCTTCATATCAGCCACGCAGAGGGAGCTGATACATGATGGGAAGTCACTTGCCGGAAAGATATGCTTTTGCTTTAGTTGTCAGAACTACTAGAGCAGTGCTGACACATGTCAACAGGAAAGCTCTTTCCACGATGCTAACTTTTCTAGCAGTTCATTTGGTTTCTTCATGACTGTTCCATGCACTTCAAACCATTCAGTGACCCTGGCATGTCTGATGATTGTCTACAGTCTATCATGAGGTGTTGATAGTGCAAACTGTTGACTGCCATTTTCACTCTTGAACAGTAACTATGGAAACAAAAAAGCCTGATGGTGCACAGGTATTCTCTGGGCGAGCATTTTACAGCCTTTCCGCTTCAAGAGAAGTGGAAAGTGAAAAGCAGCAGAGAGGAAAGTGTACTGTGTGCCCTATCATGTTTTTGTTTGCTTGCGAGCAGAGAGGCGTGGTGAAATTCACCTGTGGCCCTGGCACTGCCGTCTTCAATGAATGCTGATGAAGAAAACTTTTGTTGTGTTGCAACGGTGTAAGACCTTAATAAAGCATGTGAGCGGACTTCTTTATTGTCAGAAATGTGCTCCCAACATTTCTTAGTTTTGCTGTTACTTGCAAGCGGTTTCTCATATGTTGCTACAGTTGTCTTATTTTTTCCACCGAAATCTCTGCTGTAAAGAAGTGTGCATTGACATACTTGAAACCTTAACGTCTAGTGCTAGCCATTTACGTTTTCCACATCACAAATAAACGTGAATCCCTGAACAAGATGCAATTACTAAGCTGAACAAAAGCAGACAATGACGACACAAACAATGCAGCCCTCCCCAGGCATACACCAGTAGCCCCTTTTGGTGGCAAATTTGCAGTAGGTCTGTGCACTGTTTATTGTTGGCCACAATGTTGCCGAGGTACTAGAGCAAGTGAAAGGCCTGATGGCACTTTGGTGAAGGCATGGTGTGGAGTAGCAGCATGGCTGTTTACCACGCCAGCTGTGACGAGGGAGTGGGGCAGCCATTATTTCGCACACCAGTCTGCATGTGCTCACAGTGGTTGTCATGTGTCTATGCAGGCAATGTACAGCAAGCTGCTGTAGTGGTGGGTGTGCGTGGGGGAAACAGTGCAAGCCTCGGGGTCACTGACCGGGGGGTGCTCCTGTTCAAGTTTGTGCGGCAGCCTGAGTGCCTGCGGCCAGGCAGTCGCCTGCTCTTCCACCAGGGGCAGGCACGAGGCATTGGATCTGTCCTTCAGGTGTACCCACTGCACGTCCCACCTGCCCTGCACTGAGCTCAACAGAAGGTCTCCCCAGGCATGCCTATTCTACTGCCATCTTAGTGCTGTTCTGGAGAAAGGTTTCTTTAGGGGTGTGTGAATATTTGAATACAAAATGTTACTTTCAAATATTTCTGCAATAATCTATGCTGACATGTGGCAATTGACAAATGGATTTGAAACAAGTAGCCATTATGTCTTTGCCGAATGGAGGATCAGTGGACCACCAATGTGGACGTAGCTAGTGCGATTATGAAGATACACAAAAGGCTTGCGTCATGTTCAGGAACCCTATTTACATACCTGCCAACTCTCCCGAATTTTTAATAATGTGCACAAATTTGAGCCAGTTCTACGATCTTACAAATGTTTCGTCAAGTTTTATGAAAAATAGATTCCGTTCGCGAAAACATTTTAAAGGTGTCGAAGGATGGGGCTGCGCAGATTGAAAAATGTGCATACGAAGAAATAAATTGTCATAGTAGCTTGTGCCTCCTTTATGGTTTCTGAGATCAAGTGGCGCATGCCACCTGAAGCAATGAGTTCCTGAAGGTGGTGAAATTGGCAAAAGAAAGTCTCTGAAATGTTATCTAAATACATCCTGTTTCTTTTCAGTCTCTGCTGTTCCTAGCTTCCTGCTAAATAAAGTGGTGCGTATGTATCTCGCAAAATGTCCATGCTCAGAGCAGACTTCTAGAAAATGCGTGCTCCCCCCCTCCTGTCATGGCCACAGCTTTTTACAGCATATTTGAAACACCTATGAACGTTGACTGGTTGAAAGATATGTATTTCAGCGCCTTATACAATTCATACTTTATTTGGTGTCATCTTTATTCAATTCATATTCAACATGGTTTAAAAAGTGCTATTTGCGCATCTCTATCAATTTTTAATGCAAGATTGGTAAGGAATATTTATATTACAGGAGCAAACTTGATTTAACAGCTCCACTTGAGTGGCGAATCCCACACTGGTCACACGAGCACTGCGATTGGGCCTTCTTTCCCGCCCACTGACATGAAAAGGGAGACTGGAACATCTGCCAAGTAATAATTATTTGTGCCTGTCACCTCATTCGATTGGCAGTGTCACTACTGTCGCCTAGCTTTGCACTGTGTCTTGCACACTACAGCCTTCGCAAGGATGGATGGAAACATGTTTTGTTCTGGACCACCATAAGGGTGCCTGTAACAATGAGTGCAGGCACTGCAGAATGCCTTCGCTGAATGCCTTCCCAGTTGGTCTGTACGAGTGATCATCACTTCACAGTACAGTCAACCTCATCATAACATTGTCGCATCCAACACAAAAATACCTTCAGTGTAAACATACACAATGGATTTCTGTTATTTCAACTCTGGTTCATTTGATTTTTTTTGTTTAATTCGATCCCGCTCAAAGTTCCCAGCCAGCGCACATGCATTCCTATAAGCCCAAACTTTCGTTATTTCGATCCTAATATTGGCCTTCACTAGATAATTGGGACTTGACCAGTCAGCATGCACAAGACTCCAATAGCGACTCCTTTCGTGGCAGTGTTTGTCTCAGTGGAGCTTATTGGACAGTGAATGCGTTGAACACATGTCATCACATGCCGTAAACACCTATTTTCGACCTGCCCCAGGAAGATTTCGAAGCAGTAACCATAGCTCACAATGTCCTATAACGGTTTTACCCGATTTTAACGTGCACTTTTGTTTTTATTGCGATAGCAATTATATGGACACTTCAACGAGATTTCTGCCATCGGCGTCGCCGTCGCCGTCGCCGTTGCTGTCGCCGTCAGGTTCCGTATAGATTCCAAGGGCGATAAAATCGTCGCCGCGCGCCGTACGAGTAAAAGCGCGCGGGGGACGCACGCTCTCACGGAGAGCCAACGCACAAAGCAAATGCGATTGTCGCCCAAAAGGCCGTGGGGGTATGGGGGGGAGGGAGGCGGGGCGACGCTGTGCTACGGCACCAAATGCTTATCTTGCAACCCAGCGCAAGGAGAACTGGCAACACAATCTCCCACGCGAAAGCAAAAAAAAAAAAAAAAGCGGGGAGGCAGCGCGGGAGGGACGGGGGGAGCAGCTTCTACTCTGCCAACAAATACGCTTGCACTGGCTGTGGTAGCCGTCGCCCGCACCGTCTCTTTATCTCCACCACGGCCGGGCTCGACTGGCGCGCGCACTCGCTTCTTAAGAAGCAAGCGAGCGCGCGCGCCAGTCGAGCCCGGCCGTGTCTCCACACGGCTCTGACCTTTATGCGCTGTCCATTCGCCGCTCAGTTTCCGTTGAAGCGATAGACCGCACGATTCTTCGCCCACTGCAGCGGCCGCGCCAGCGTTTTGACAGTCGTTGTCTGCGGTCATTCAGTGTGATCTATTCATGTTTGCTTGTGCGCGATGACACCACACTTGTCAATTCAGTTAGAAAGCAAATGTGTCCAAGTTTATGCAGCCGATAAGACTACTCTACTATCCCTACTCCGATAGCTCTCTACCAATTTGCTATCGCAATTGATGCTTCGCCTTTCGGGCGAAACTGCGACATTTTTTTTTTCTAAGAAATTTGGGCCGGAAATTGCCTATGCGGTGCAGTCGGATACGAAACCAAAACCGCCGGTGGCGTTCGTAAGCTTTACCGCATGTATTGTGGCGAAGCTGACTACAAAACCGGCCGCCATTGTGAGACGCACATTAGAACCCTTACCCGTATTTTTTTACTATAGAAATCGGGTGTGCGTTAAAATTCTGCTTTGTTTATAGCTTTAATGTCATTTATACATTAGTTTTCTACTTTGGGAACATATAAAGTGGGCACACGTTTGATTCGACAGCATGTTAAAAATCGGGCAAATATTGCTAAATGAACCGTCAGTGTGTTCCGTTTTTCTTTTCTGCATCCCGTCCCTTCAGCGTGGAATTAACAGAAGTCGACTGTATTCATGACACGTTGACATTGGCAAGAAATATTTTAAGCTTACTTCATCATATCTAATAAGTCGTATCTATGATCATTCTATAAGGTTCAACTGTAACTTGTGCATCCAGCACACTTTCAAAGGAAAGTTTCAAGTGTTTGCTTATCACTTCAAGCTTTCTCCTTAGTAAATGATGCACAACAGTGGAAGCATTGCTTGACTGCTGCACTGCTGCTTTGTATTACAGCTGACTGCACTGGCTGCAGTGTTGGCAAGAACAGTGTGCGTGGGCAGCATTTCAGAGCACCACTCAGGCTTTGGACCCTCTCTCTGTTCAGTTTTAATTTTTCTTGTGCCACACATCAGGATCAGAATGACTGCTGCTCTCGTGACTACATTAGGATTTCACACAGTTAAACCTTTATTTAATCATAATACGTGCAGCTAGACACTTAATTAAAATTTCTATGATTTCTATGTCCTTTACCTGTGCAGGAAATGTTCTATGTTGTGAAATAGCATCATGGAAGAGCTTTCAGTAGAAATTCAGGTGACATATGCACAACTTAAATGTTCAAATACAAGAACAGCTTATTGCCTTTGGCATTATCAAGATAAACACGCTAACCACCTATGTCACCGCCGATATATCTTTTGCATTGGTGGGCATTATTTGACTCGTAACTAGCAGGTCTTTTGTGACCGATGTGTGGCCCGTGCGCCGCCGCGCAGTACGCAGTTGATGCCAGAGTACAGTACAACGCCGCCCTGCTATCTCTCCGCGCTCGCTCCCTCGCCGATGCCTCGAGCGCAACGGAAGAAGGCGCGCTTCCTCCCTGCTTTTCTTGCGCGCACGAGATTTAGACGCGGTCGTCGGCTCCCCTCGCACGTTTTCACTCGCACATACAGCATACGGCGCGCGGTGACTGCGTTATTGCCCTTGGACTTTATGCGGAATATCTATGAGCCAAAACCAATTTTGGGGCCACAACGCGTCATGGACACCATCTTTATATAGTAAATACGGATCTCAAGGGCCATACTTTTGCTGGCGGAAACTGAAAATACATCATAGTTGTCGCCCCCGGCACTTTGGGTGGCCAATGCCATCATCAAGCCACCAAGCCAAGCGACATGAAAAGTCAAAATGGCCGCTCGGGCCGGCAGTGGGGTGGCAGTTCGCAACGTATGATGCAGGAACGGTCCCACAGTTTCAAAGCAACAGCGAGGTCACCAATGCATTGGGTTCTATGGGAGCTGTGCCGGGACCGGCCGAAAGCGACGTAACAGCCGGGAAAAAGCAGCCCCCGCGAACGTAACAGCCGGGTTCTACTGTAACACTATATGACGCTACGACGCCATCATGACGCTCGCTCTTCGTTTCCGATGCCTCGCGCTTGTGCGAAACGACACGCGTCCACGCATCCGGTACCTGTTGTGACATTCCAAGGATGAGTGCTTCGACGAAAACGGAAAACGGGTGCGCGTTACAATTGAGGGCACGTTAGAATCGAGTAAATACGATAAGCGTTTCTTTTTCGAATTTTCGTGCCGAACCTGCATATAACGAAATCCTCTTTATAACGAAGTTTTTCGGGAATTTGTCAATTTCGTTATATCCAGGTTTAACTGTACTAAGGTTCCAGCTGGCAGCCACTTACGTGCATAAGGAGTGTATTCTGTTATACAAATCACAAAAATGACATGGCTCGAATAAATTAAAGTCTATGCACACACCTACAAGGTCGTTTGCAATGAATGCACTGTCATTGTTACTTGGGCATCAAATGTGTAATGCAGGGGAATCCCACATAGGCCTCGGCTTTGTTAAGTCTGAAAAAGGCAAGAGCCATTAAAGAGATACTTCCAAGCATATTTGACTGGCTCAAGAGGAACAGTCGCAGCCATAGCTTGTGTCATAATGGCAGCGTGCTTATGTGATGTCATTGGAGAGGTGTTGTCCCCTGCCAAAAAGATGAGTTGCACTGATGACATTGAAGAGAGATTGTCACGATCTTTGACGCTCCCAACATATTTTATTTTTAGCAGGATAGTCATAGCAAGAGCTGCAGGCATTCTGTCATGATGGGAGTGTTGCAGTGCCATTCAAGAAATGCTGTTGGCTGCAAAAAATGAGGATCTTTGACCAACTTGTTAGGTTTTGTCAACATCAAGAAGAGAGCCACAGCAATATAGCATACCTGCAAACATTTTGAATTTTCTATGCGAAGCATACGGCCATCAAGTTTACGCTTGCTGAGGTGACACCATGTCCATCTGTCTGACAGTGTAACACTCGGATCATAATGAATTTTGTTGAATGTTTTGAACTCTAAATGTTCAAATGTGTGCTCATAAAGCCTGTTATTTTCTTGCAAGAATGCAGGTGCTGATAGTAGCAGCAGGGCGGAGCAGTGGTGGTTGGACCACGAGCGTGCAGTGGTGGCTGTCATTGAAGTTGCTGTCGACGCAATGCCAACACTGTGCAACTGCAGACCTCTGTGCTTGTCGGCCTAGCAGCAAATGAATCTCATAGTAAAGGATACAAGCAGAAGATCATTGCAAAGACCTCAGTGGCTAACATACCCACAAAGGCACAATACTGCTGAGCAGAACGGTAACATCTGTCTGGGCTTTTCTGCCACAATTCGGAACAGTGCCTCCTTGCCCTAGAAAAAGCACATAAGCCACCAAGATGCGTCTGCCCATTTAGTATTTAAGGTGTGCTCTTTTACTTTCTTGATGCAGAATATGTCGCCCGACATCGTGGTGATGTGTAGATACTTGTTAGCTATCGTGTTCATTTGAATGTTGATAACACATTATTGTGGCCTGTGACACTACAAGTGCAGTAATGCCACCGAATTGCATTTTGGCTTGAGCACATTGCATGGTGCTGATGCATGGGAATATGGATTCAAGCACAAGATATTCAATGCTGTGGTCAAGACACCAGCTGCACAAGGCTATCATGTGGAGAAGGCTCGCTGGTGTGCTCACCAATGGTGTCCACCTGACATTGCTGACCTGTGTGCGTGGCAGTTCTATGGAAACACCACCACGAAGTGGCCCTCATTAGTTGCTGAACAACATGGTCCAGCATCACCATCACTTTTCACACGTCCTACTGAAGTGCTTTTTACATACTCATAAGCCATTGTGATTCTTCACAAATGCCCACAATGTGGGAGGAACTCCTGTTTCAATTTTAACATTTTTAGTGTTTTAGAGAGACTGTCTTTGCAGAACACATTTGCGCAAGGGCCTTGCTCAGAGGCTTGTGATCTTGTTTTTGAAGCTAATTTGATCAGTGTCTTATGTGCAAGAAATGGCACCGTGCTAGTCATTGCAAGTGCAAAGACCCGGTCTCATGTTGCTAATGACTTCACAGTGGAGACATATGCATGAAAAGTTGGAAAGTGAATAAATACTGTTCTATTGTTATGCACTTTTGTTGTGTGACCTTAGCTTAAATACACTGATGCTTCTGCCGATTAATTGTTGGAAAAAGGGGAGCCGAGTGCCTTTTGCAAACCACAATTTTTCACGCCTTGTAGCTGCTGTCTTGTGACATGTTCTTTCTGTGTCACAATCGCAGTAATTTCACTGGTTAGTATACCGTTCAGATTTGTACCCAGTTGTAACCATCAGAAAGAGCCAAAACCATCACTAATGAACCACTGATCAGCTGGTAGATAACCATTTGAGTTCCATTAAAAAAAAAAAAAACAGCTTTGCAACTAGAAAAAAAGAATAGTCCCAGTCCAACAGTCTTAAATATTTGGCGAAAATCTTTAGAAAGCTATCCATTTTCTTCGCAGCTTTGTGCTACCCTCGGCTGCATGGCAATTCTCGCACATTTTGGATTATGCCATATGTGCAAACACTTTTCAGTAAAGTGTTTTGCATGTAACGTTGGCTTACACTGCAGCCGTACTTGTGGCCCAACACTTGATTTTTCATGTTTTAGCGGTACCTAACTTTGTTTCCGCTACGGTCTTACTAGCAAGAATGTTGTGTTTGAGCATCCTTACTTCAATAAAGGTGGAGTTGAAATGTTTGATCACAATTGTGTCGCCACGTGAGTTAGAAGCCATATTGAAGCAGCAATTCCTTACCCAATGGAGTGCAAGCCACTCATCCAAAAGATTTTGGGGTTCTACGCATACTCAAGCTGCTTGCATCTACTATTTTTAAAGGTAGTCATCCTGCGTGTCAAAACGCATGTACACTACGTGGGGGGTGTGCATGCAGGTGATTTGGGGACTTGCCATAAAGCCAAAGAACACCTATATAGTATAAACTTATTTCCATGAAATCGGAACATCTCAAAGAAGATTAACAGCGTGTTCATTTGGGCTGGTTGGCGCATCTTAAAGAAGTATCAGTGTAAATTGTGGAGATGGGTTTGCACGAGGTTTACCCTGCAAGTGACGGTGGTGAAAGAGCGCAACGTTCCTCCACTCCAAAGCGCACAAAGGGTGCTAGGGCAGGATTCGTCGACGCTCTGACACAGCGCAGAAAAGGCTCTAGGTCAGATCGCAAAGGACGGCTTTATTAACCCAAGATACACCACATTGCAACAGTCAGGTCAAGCATATATTGCTGTGTGCGGAGGCTGTCGCCGTGCAATAATGGCAACGCAAAACGAGCCCTGCCTGTTGTTTTGCGGTTACAGAAGTATGAGCAACGTTGATGAGTACTTCAAACGAAGCAGTTTGGTTTGCAGTGCTCACTTGTATGTCACTAATCACTGCGTGAGGGAAGAAATCAACAGGGTCGTCGGAAAGTGCGTGGCACAGGTAAAAAGCGTGGAGTATGACGTGTGCTTAGACGTGAGCACACTGCTTTCGTGCTACGCATTCCAGTTGTTATTGTGACACCCATTTTGCAACGCTTGCATTTAGAAAGCTACGTTTTGTGGCCAACTTGGCGCGTCCGCCTGGCCCATGGGCGGCACGCATGAGCTAGCATGCGGTGGCTGGCACTACAGATGTGCGCACACCGTAGTTTGGCGGCCCAGCCTGGGCTTCACGCAAGCGGGCTGGCCCGGCTAGACAATCAACTATAAACTAGTCCGGCGTGGACCTGGCCCGAATCCACAAATCTTCTGATGCGTAAGTGTTCTTTGGCATCGGCTGGCCGCTGTCGCCAATAATATGTCAGGCATCAGGATCGGCTATATAATTTTATCTTGAGAACAATTCTAGCTTAAAAAGTTTTTGTGAATACTGGCTCAGCTCAGTAGGCAGCTCGCAGCGTCGACGCGTAAAGGAAGGCCGATGCAGCGAGCGTAACTTCGCTTCTTTCGGTGTACCTGCATGGATCAAGTGGCTCGAATTCCATATATGTTACATGTTCACTAACAATAATAAACGAAAACAAGGGACACGACTATGTCCTAATAATATCTTGGAGAGCAAGCAGAAGAAAGCGCGCAAAGAAATGAAGCGTTTGTTTACTTTGAGCGCGTCGGATGGCTGCAATCAGCCGTGTACGAAATTTCCCCGGAAATCGATAAAATTCCACCTTCGCTAACTTACAGGCGGTGTTCTTATAGCTGTTGTGACCACCATTACTAGATTTAGTAACGTTGGTTGTGACATCAACAGCAGACAGATGTCTTTCTTCCTTTTTTTTTTCCTTACTGCATACACAAGCTGACGTTGGTAGTGGCCATTCTCACCCCTGCGTAGCAGCGATAGGTCACTCTAGCCACGGCCACTGGATAAAAAGAAAGGCTCTAGCAGCGAGCAGGGAAAGCACAAATTTTCCGCTGGCACCTGCCACAGTGGCGTTGCATGTCCAATTCGATTAGGGAGCCTTGCATATAGGCTCCCTAGGAATTTGCCTCCCCCAACGCTTGGGGCGGCCTTGCGTCCCTTAATCTAAAGCTCTCCAATTAGAAGCGCCAACACAATACATTTTTACTGGACACGATACTCGCAGAAAACAATCGGCGTTTGTCGTATAAGGATTCGATGGCAGTTTTAGCTTCCCGCTCAGACCATTGTATGCACCACTGTGTGGTATGTGCCTGCACAATGCTGCTTGTTTGTAATGGGCTCAAGGCGAATTTAGCCCTAAGGTCTATTGGTGTTTTTCTCATGGAATTTCGTACTGTGTTGATGCCAGCAGCGGAAGGCAGGACGCTGCCATGACTGCGCAGGGACAGTGCATGCTTGCATCACAGCGCGGCTGTGCTCCTACAGAGCGGGACGCATTACGCTCACTTGCTGCGTCGCTCGCGTCACAGCGGCAAAAGACCCCGCTTCCCGTGTCCGTGTAATTGCTGGCGCCATAAAAAGAAAAAAAGTTACTTAAACGAGCACATTTACGAATGCCGACACTTTCACCAGTGAATCACAGTATCAGTGCACATAGCAACCGAAAAGAGATTTCCTACCAAGATGTCAATCCATATAAAACCAATTCCTGTCTGATATTCAAGAGTGCCTTGCTCACACAGATGCCAAGTGTTAACGTATTCAGTGCCGAAGAGACTTATCCTAACATTATGTCGAAATTTTTGACAATACTTGTTTTCCGCATAAAACTCAAAAACAGACTCGAAAAGCTGCCAAACCAATGGATCAATTAATCGACAATTAATAGCATTAAAGAGCTCGACCAACTGTACACCACATTTCTTCTAACAAGGTGCCCCAATAACTTAAAATTTTTAATGCGTTTAGGAATCAAGTTAAGAAAATCCACGTCACAAGAAAGCATCACTACTTTAATGAATTTAATTCACCTACGAGCTGCTCAGAATATGCATGGAAGAAGTTAAATTTTTTGCCCACATGCAAGAGCTAGTAAAGAAACTTCTTAGGAACGGCGTACAATTAAAGGGAACTGCACAACCTAATGCATTTAATGACCTTCCCTCTCTGTTGCACACTTATCATTAACCTGTGATGATCCATCCTACGTGGAATATTGTAATCATCAAACAGCAGTAGCGCACCCAGGATCTCTGCCAGGGGGGGGTTGACAGTTTGCCAATACCATCTAAACAGCACTAATTTCGATTTCTTCACGGGAAATTGTCAAAAAAATGCACTTTTTGCGAGTGTGCAGACGATTGCGCGTCTTACATCTTAGTTGCAGCACTCAAATGTGTAAGGAAAGAAAAGGGGTTAAACAAAAGGGGGGGGTTAAGTCGGCCTCAGGGGGGGGGGGGGTTACAACCCCTGAATCCCCCCCCGTCGGTGCGCCACTGTCAAACAGTTTTTTGGGGGACAGTGTCTGAAGCTGAAGCTGTTGCTGCTTTTAATTATTTGAACTGAAAATATGCTGATGCGTTGGGCATACAGGCAAAGCCAGTAGAACACGCAGTGAATACAATTTCAAATTGCTTAGTGCATATTTTTAATATTTGCCTTACAACAAGCGTATCCCCATGCGAAATGCAAATAGCGAAGGCGACAGTGTTGTTCAAAAATGGCGACAAATGATTTACTGAACTATAACTCCATTTCCATTTTGCCTGTATTTCTTTTATTAAGAGTTCGTAAAGTCCTTCTTACGCGTCTTATCTCTTTTGTCGATCACCACATCATTTTATCCTACTCGCAATTAAGATTCTGAAAAAACAATACGTGCACTGCAGTGGCGCACTGACAGGGGGGGGGGGGTATAACCCCCCCCCCCCCTGAGGCCGAGTTAACGCAAGGAACGAAAAGGGGTTAAGCAAAGGGGGGGGGGGGGGGGGGGGCTTTTGTTTAAGCCATTTTCTTTCCTTGCGCATTTGAGTACTGCAACTAAGATGTAGGACACGCAATCGTCTGCACACTCGCAAATTGAAATTACTGCTGTTTAGATGGCACACTAAGGCAAACTGTCAACCCCCCCCCCCCCCCCCCTCTGGCAGAGATCCTGGGTGTGCTACGCTGGGATTTGGGAGCGAGAATTGAGTGCGGGAACGGGGTGCGCGGTGGTGTCTGACGCAGTGCGCGTAACGAAGGACACAGTGGTGGCGTATGACTTGGCCGCGCAGCACAGAGTGACCAACTCTGAAGGGAATAGATGAAATCCAGTGGTCTCAACGTCACTGCACCAGGTTGGGCTGTGTGTAGAAAAGAGTAGCTCGGCCTCCCCATTTTTATTTTTTCTTCCTTCTTTTTTTTTTTTTTTTTTTTTTATTGCGATAGCAACTATATGGACACTCCAAGCGCATTTCTGCCGTCACCGTCGCCATGAGGTTCCGTACAGGCGCGGATCCAGGGGGGATGTCCGGATGTCCTGACCCCCCCCCCCCTCCCCCCCTTAAACTGTAGCACTCATTGTGATCACAGTTACACGTTGACAATATCCAGTACGAGCACAGTACCATTCGTACGCTACAAGTTTTTCATTATAACTTAGCAGTTTTATTGTCGGACATTAAGCATAGGAGGCTCCAAGCCGCCGGATCCGTTTATCTTCGCAGCCTCGAGTAGCGGCTGCGAAGTGGGGGAGCGTGACGTCAGCGGCCAAAGCCAGCGCGCGGGTCTAGGATGGCGGCACGTGGTTAGAGAAAGGAGAGCAGATGCGCGCCTTGCGTAAAAGGATGACGTCGAGTGGGAAACAAAACACGAAGACGCTGGCTCGCGCTCTCGGCTAACACGCCACATCGTTCTTCTTGTAGGTGGCGTCGTGAGTCTTCATACGCGGTTATTCGCATATCGTAAACACCCAGCGTAGTGGTTGCCGCGTTGGAGCGGGGCGTTAGTCCTCCAAAGCAAACGAAGGTGTCTCAGCCGAACACAAAGAATCTTCTGAAGGAAATCAAGGTGTCCCAACAGAACTCCAAAGACGGACGCGTGCTTACGCATTTATAACGATCGAACCTGCAACAGATCATCCCAAATTTTAAGAAACAATACAGGCTAGATATACCGGCCGGGTGTTCAAAATAAAGCTTTATGGTTTTCTTAAAATTAGGCACTGGGAGGCACGTGAAGACCACCTGCGCAAATAAGTCATGTGGCCAGGGGGACACAAAGTGAGATGATAATTATCGCTGTCAGCAGCCGAATTAACTAAAATCGAATAATTAACTTTTTATTGACTGCAGTAACGTTTGTATTCAAAAGTTAGAGGCAGTCGCGTTTCTACACAGTTTCACTTGCAAGAATTCTTCTAGCATGCCTGTGCTCCGAGATATGCAACTCTAAATTTTAATTGTCGTTCGCATGATTACGCATGCAACTTGCAAGAGAGTAAGGATCGGCGCAAAGCTCCTCCCTGATGTGACGCGGCTGTTGCGTGCGCCGTTTTGTCCGACAACGGGGCGGAGGCATTGGCAAAGATAATAATTGTCCCCCTTCCCCTCACGGCTGGTGAAATGAAAAAAAAAAAAAAAAAAAATCGAAGAACCCGTAACCGCTGTCGTAACACGCGACCGCGCAGCCTGTGAAACCGGAGGGCAGTGCGTGTGCGCAATGGTGACTAGACGACTGGGCATGGTCCTTGCCTGAGCTACGCAAATAAAGTGACTGCTGATTTCCAAGTATTGTAAGTTTTATTGAATTAAATCAAGAGCAGAAACCTTTTTAGCTATGCTAACGAATATTTCATACTGCCGCTTTAAGTTTGGTGTTAATTGCCATGCACAAATCTCATGACAATTAACACTTCACCCATCAAAATGTCAATGCCCTAAAAATGTTCAAAATGCCTCCCTTCCACAGCAACGCAAAGCATAAACCGCTCTCGCGTCGACTCGATAACTCTGCGCAGTACAATTGAATGTAGTCGGATATGTCGGGAGCACGGACACGCTAGAATAATTCTTCCGACTGATACTGGGTAGAAACACGACTGCCTCTAAGTTTTCAATACAAACATACGCACTTACTGCAGTCGACAAAAAATAATTGTTCAATTTTAGTTAATTGGGCTGCTCACAGCGATAATTATCATCGGAAGCGCGCGGTCTTCTTTCGCGCGCAAAGCGCGGGGGTAGAGTGTACTAGAATATTCTAGTACAATCGAAGGGGGGAGAGGGAGGGGGGTGCATTCTGCTCCGTCGGCTGCTGCTCACTGAAGGCGATCTGCAATGTGGGCGAAGTGCGTGTCCGCGCGGGCCTCATCTTTAAGTGATCTGCGATGGGGACGAATTGCATGCGCCGAGTGCTGGTAGCTTCGAATGCGCTGTGTTTTCGATGTTCGTGTCGAAGCGAGACGAGAGACAGCGCGAAGGTCAATTTGCCAGCTGCTGCTGGCGCTCCGGCGTTTTCACAGCGAGTTTCCGCGGCCATCGAGCGAGATGTGTTCCGGTTTACCTGTGCGCGCGCGACACCGTGCTTGTCGATATTTAGTTAGTAAGCGAATGTTTACAACTTTATGCGGCCCATTTACGAGCTCGTAAACGGTCCTTCCTTCGTATAGCTCTCTACTAATTTGCTATCGCAATCGATGCTTCGCCTTTCGGTTGAAACTGCGACGACTAGAGAATGAGCTGGGCCTCGACTGCCATAACGATCCAGTTTTTTTAAGTAGAACGTTGTGACTGATCAGGTCGAAGGCTTTGGAAAAATCAAGAAAATTTCCAAGCACAATGTTTTTCCCTCAAATTTTTGTAATATAAATTCCTTTTGGGTCGGCAGGGCTAATTCAGTCGACCTATTTTCACGAAAACCAAACTGTGCAGGACTTATATTAAACTGAGCCGATATTTTGTAGCGATGACTTTCCGGTAATAATGCCTTTTCGCGCTTCCGCGCTTTTGTAGCGATGCTTCATGACTTATTCTACTCTAGTCTTATCATCCACCGCTCACGGCCGGCTAATCCCGTTGATAACGCGAGCGGACCGTCGCTCCGACCACTGAAAAAGCGCTTAAAGCGCGAAAAGGCATTATTACATGAAAGGCATCGCTACAAAATACCGGCCCAGTAAATGAACAAAACCATGTTAAGATCACCTCTAAGCCCTTTGAAAAAACTGGCAGCACTGATACAGGTCGGTAGCTTGAAAGGTCATTCTTACGGCCTTCTTTGAATATTACTGTGACCTTTGCCGTCTGCATGCTACGTAGGAAAACGCTAGAAGATAAACACAGATTAAAAATGTACTCTAAACAAGGTGCACTTGTGTCAATAACGAATTTTACCGGCACTATTTGAATACCGAATGCGTCAGTAGCTGTACTGTTACTTAAGGACAAGAATGAAAAAATAACTTCCTGCTTTGTAACCCCCCCCTTAGGAATATTGACTGACTGTTAGGTGAGTTCATACACGAGAGGTCGATATTATCTGATACCTGACCAAGGGACAGAAAGAATTCGTTAAAAGTGTTAGCAATTAAGATCAATCCTTTTTAGTTCAATGCCGTATTTTAAGTGTAATCGTTCTTTCTAGGGTGGTCGCAGTTATCGAAGCGAGTGTCCTCCAAATTTTATCAGGGCGTCCTGCCGATGAGTTGAAGAGATTAAAGTGATAATGTTCCTTAGCAACCCTTAATTCCTTAGTGACGTAGTTTCTGTATTCCTTAAAAGCTCTCAATGCCTCCGGCGATTTACTTTGCGTGAATGAGCTGTACAACCTGTCTCTTTTATTTATAAGCTTAATCAGGCGCTTATCTATCCATGGCTTGCGGCATTAATTGTTTGGTTGGCTTGAACGTCTTTCTTTATACACATCATCCCAAGAAACACTGGCAAGACAATCTCAGAAAGTAGACAACGTAATAGCATTTATGACCCTGTAAGAAAACGCTTTATGCGGTTGTTTTTGTTTTTCAACTGTGGTAATCGATATGAATACAGGTAAGTGATCAAAAATTGCGTATACTAAAACACCAGGTTTTACGGAAGACATGTCAAAGTTAATTATGAACAGGTCCAATGCAGTCTCACATGTTGCCGTAACTCGCGTAGGCGACGTAATGACGTTTTGACAGAGATGGGTATGTAACACTATTTGATAATTGTTGATGTCAACGAATTCTAACAGTGAATCTAAATACGATAAAAGCAGCAAATAATTTTCTGATGGCGGCCGGTAGCAAACACAGAAAATTGCATTACTGCATTTAACAACAACAGTTTCGTAGTGCTGATTACTGCAACAGAATTCAGAGAGAAGCTCAGAGTTAAATTTCAAACAAGCATTGAGACACCTATACACATCATCTTCCGAAACAAACCATGTTTCTGAAAACATGACAATATTAAATCGGCATTCCATTCCGCAAAAAAAAAAAGAAAAAAAAAAGTCTAATTCGTCTCTCTTGTTTCTGCCAGACCTACAGTTAAAATGTATACAACTACAGCAATTCGAACCGTGGTTTCGGACAATTGTTTTTAAGTCAGATAAATTTACTTGGTCCATGAAAAACAAAACAGATGAATAAATATGTTAGCTGTACAATTCAACCGCTGCATAGTTTATCCAGGTCAGCCGTGCAGCGAATGACACCTTTTTTTCGAACAAGAATTTTTCCGTTCGCATGCCACGCGAAGCGATAATCATTTGCACTCGCCCATTACTTCACGCGGCGCAGCGGCTGTCGGTTCTGTGCGGTCATGTTTTCACAGATTGAAATATCTGAGCTCATGTTTCTTAAAACTTTGCGCTTTTCAATCCATCTATCTCGCAGAGACAGCTGTGAAAATCGCACGATGATACTTTGCCTTGTCTCGAAGGCAATCTATGTAAGTACGGCCTCAACGTCATTCGCGGTCAGCTCTGACAATCTAACCGACAAGCTAATCGAATCATTTAGCTTTGTTAGGAGGTTTTCATTATCAGTTACCGGTATTCCATGCACTTGAACATTCAACGTCCTGCTGCGCCATTCGAGGTCGTTTACTGAAGTTGCTGAATGTCGCTTGGGATTGCACCGTCCTCAAGCTGGTTATTTCTTTGCCCTCGGCAATTAGACGACTCAGTATTTTATCGTATTTTTGAGACATTGGCTGAATTGAAGCGTTCACTTCTAGCGAGCATGTCTAGTTTGCGAGTAAGTTCTCTCAAAAAGACCGAGAGGTCGGGATCATTTGGCTGCGTTAGCTTTTGGCGCTCTGCACGCCGAACATCGCCATGCCTTGCGCCCGTCTTTGCTTTTATATGTTGCTTCACTGCAGCCGGAACAATCACCGAGCCGTACTCACATTCGGAGCATTTCATGAAGCGTCCATTTCCGGGGAGGGAGTCGTTGCAGAAACGGCATTGCCTCTTCATGGCCCCACTAGGTGTATACATAGTGCAAACAGCACCAAATGACAAAGCACTTGACACCAAAAATATCGTATATCAAGCAATACGGGGGCAACGGAGGTGGCGGCGGCAAGAACACGGGGCAGAAAAAGTATTTAGGAATGAACTTGAGTTTACCAAGCTGCAAGGGTAGAATGAAGATGTAATGGCACGTGCACACTAGCGGCAAAACGCGCGCGGCGCGCCGCCGGCGGCATGACGCGCGCCGCGATAGCAGCCGGGAAACAGCCTTATCTTGCCGCGGGGGGGGGGGGGGGGGTCGCTCCTGGATCGATTTTTTGCGGTTTGCCGCGTGCCGCGGATGAAGGAGACCAATGAGAGCGGCCCACTTCCATGACGTTATTCTAGGTCACTCTAATGACGTGCGCGCGGGAAACTGGGGCTCTATTCTGGGGCTCTATTCTGGACACGCATGGCGGCTGCACGGCCGCTATTATCCGCCATCTTGGCTGTCTCATTGGCTGTCCAGAGGTCACGTGTTTTGAAATTTGTGCCGGGAAACGGAAGTTTTGCAAAATGCAATTTGCGTCTTCGTCAGAATGACGAAACGTGACGTGAAGCTGCAAGTTTTATCGACTACTACTTTTTTGTGGTCCTTGGCACCTATATTGCGACTTTAGCGCTTTAAAAAGAAAGTGGACGGTAGCGTGCAGAAGCCCATGCAATGCATCTGCAATTTCGCGAATATGTGGTGGCGTTCCAAGATAGCCGGCATGTCAGCTTGTTGATTGGCTGAAGGAATATGCCGTGCAGAGCGTCACAGGAAGAGCCGTTTCCAAAACGTCAATTTGACGTTGCGTGACGTTGCGCTCGGCCGCCATTGCAGAGATTTTCCGCCATAATTTGTGGTGCGACGAGCCGCGCGAATTATGGTAATGAGCGGCCATATGCAATGACAGTCGAGAGGCATGCGTATCGCCGCATTTTCTCTGTCATTTGGGGCCATGAAAATCTTTTGTTCACAACGCGTACTCGTAGCATTTGCATCGCTCTCGGGTGGTGTTGGCATTTGTGTTTTGAACCATCATTTTTATTAAGAACACGTTTATTTGAAATAATATTGGTTGAAAGTAGCAAACTGTCTGCGATTTTTTGCACTTTTCATTACTGCATTTGTACCGTAATCAATATTAATGACTGCTGCGTCATCAAAAGCTATGACAACGGTGACTTTTTAATTTATAAAAAGAAATGTACGCAAGGCGGCGCCTTGAAGTTTCCTCTCGCGGTGCGAGTGAGCAGTGATGTGCACAAGAGATGGCAGTGCCGGCGCTTGCGTCGTATTGCGTCGCGCAAGCGGATACCTGTGGCGCGCGCAACGCTATCGATGATGTTCGGCCGCTTCTCAGCCAGACGAGTCGGGCAGTCACTTGCGCTTCACGAGATAGCGATAACGCGGCCTATGCGCTGATCATCACTGAACTTTAAGAACAGTTGCACCATTTGGATTATTGTTCTGTGGCGTATTTTTGCCACAGAACAATAATCGTCATCTGACTTGCGTGGCTTTCCTTTCTTTGACGCTGTGCGCCCGGCACTTCTCGGTCACGAACGACAAGAGCGTTATCAGCGTGACACAGCGTTCTCGACAGGAAAGTAGCAAGTGAAGAGTTTTCAAGATAGGAAACGCAAGCAAGACAGATGACGATTATTGTTGTGTGGCAAAAATGCACCCCAAAGGGCGCAATTGTTCTTAGAGTGTGGCAGGTCATGTATGTTGTCTCAAGGTTTAGAAAGAAAGCGCGTGGGCGCCAATATATGATGACTCATTCCATTCCCCGAGGACACGCATCCTAGCTAATAAAGCAGACGACAGCTTGTGCGCATGCAGACGACGGAAGCGAGAAACGATCTTTGTGGAATAATCGTACGCTTTGAGCTAGCTGATTTATTTTTACTGGGGAGGAAAAATGTTTTTCTTTATCAAGAACGCGAGGTTCAATGCCTACATTACAGTTTCTTAGGCGAAACGTCAAATTTGCGCCACGTTACGAAAGCCAAACGGGGCCATCAGCGCCATTTTGTAAGCGTCGCGCCTACGTCACGCCTCGAAGAAAATGGCGGAATGTCCAGAATAGCGGCTCTGGTGTCATGCGGACCCGCCCGACCGCTCGTTTCGTACTCACGTCCAGTTTAGCCGGAAACTCGTTTCGCACTATCGTTAGCCACCTTACACGCGTCAGCTCCGGAGCTGACGGATTGTTCGAGAAGGGGGGATGAGTCTATGCTGTCACGTGACTGCTGCTGCGGCGCGCCGCCGGTTGGTGTGGCCGCCCTGCCGCAGCTGCGTTTTGCCGCTAGTGTGTACGTGCCATTAAAACCCCTATATATAAAAAGTAGCGCCATCCACTTCCCTCCTCCTCCGTTCCACTATCGCACTCGGCGCGACCAGCGCGATCGAGGCGCAATATCGAAAGTGGCGCCGCCTGCGTCGGGCCTGCCGTGGCAGACGACAGCTAACGCGCTACCAGAGGAAATCCGAGGAAAACTTCGATCGCGCCCTGCGGAGACGTTTTTGAGGCGCGATTTTGCTTCGTCAGTCAGTAACTGGTCTTAATAATGCCGTTTTGGAAGTAGCAACGCGACGATGCGAGACGGCGCAAATATCAAGTGTGCAGCAAGCGTTTGCGCACGCCGGATGGTAAACAAAAAAAAAAGCCTTTTGCCCTCGCCTTGTCGGTTGCGGCAACTTAAGGCGCAGCAGCATGCCATCACAACGAAGTTCTTGTCCCTAACACGTTTGATCCGTTTGTGCATACAGCACTTTCGTCGCACAGGCCCGAGAATGGCAGTCGGAGCGCGCTGGAAAGAAAAAAAATATACAAAAGCGCGACGCGAACTTCCACGTGACACAGATTGGCCAATGGGGGAGCGGAGGAGGCTGGGGCGACAGGAGGCGGCTAAGAGAGGGCGAGGAGGAAGCGCCGGGGTGAGCGCGGTGGCGGCAAGATCTAAGAATGGCGCTACTTTTATAAATGTAGGGGCTTTACGTGCCATGAGGGGGCGTCCTTCTGCCACCGCCGTCACCGCCCGTGTGAGCTGGATGATCGCCACGAGCGCGACCAGCACAGCCAAGATAGTTCGTGACGTCAGTGTAGGCAAGAAACCTTGAAGACGGTGCAGCACTTTCCGTGTTGAATTAGGCTGCAAGGGTAGAATAAAGATGTAAGAGGGCGTCCTTCCGCCACCGCCGTCACCGCCCGTGTGACGCCGTTCGGAATGTTCTTTCGTCCCTGTCTGATGCACGTAATGGGCAGAAACCTGTATCGCCCTTGAAGTTGTCGAAAAAAAAAATTAAGGTTCGATTACAATGAAATGACTCGCCATCCCGGCCCTGCGAAAGTGGATGTCCAGCGAAGCTGTGGAAAACCGCCGCTCTGAGGGGGATATTCTTTATACGAAATCATTACGTGAAAACATCCGATGGTGCCGAAACATCAAGTGGTCACGTCACGTTTGACATGAGGAAACGTCACCTCAAAGGTCGCGTGATGGCGTCAAACGTTACGTTACGTGATAACAGCATGGTCACGTGACGATTTCGCCTGCTGACGTCATGTGATGACTCTTGGAGAAGCAGCACACTGTGCGCTTCCCGCTTCTTTGCACTGTCTCCGGGATCGGCCCACATTTTTGTGTGAGCACTGCGCACGCGGACACGAAAATCCCGACCAACTACCGGCTAACAGCTGCGCTGTAAAATAAATTCCTGCAGCTTTTGCTGGAATTAAAAATGCAGTCGTGATTACAGAAAAAAAAGACACTCGAAAAAAGCTCATACATAACCAGTTTCCCAACACAGTCAAATCTCGGTATAGTGAATCTCGAATTAACGAAATTTGCGATGTAATGAACTATTTTCATTTCCTGATCTTAGTTAATTGCATTGAAAACTGTGTATTTTTCTTCGCGATTTATCGAGGTAACTTCGTGACACGGTTTCGGTTTAACGAAGCTTTCGCCATTTTCAAGCATGTACTGGGAGCCTGTATGGCTAGTAAATCTAGCAAAAAGCTATGTCGGCCGAGGCAAAAGTTATTTTAAGTGTCCTTCTGCATGAAAAGTTTGGGCGGCAAAACCGCTGTCAAACCGCTTCACGCACATTGTGTTGTTCCTACGCGCCTAGTGTTGGCGGTCGCGTAATCTCAAGTTTCCGAGACACGGTGCGAAGCTTCGCTCGCTCGCGTTGTGACTGCAAGTTTGTGGTTATCGAGTGAGATCTGTTAATGTTTGCCTGAGCGTGCGTGACACCGATAGAACAACGAACCTTATACTTCGTGTAGTTGTCTCTTCGCTATCACCATTAATGCTCCGCCTTTCTGGCGAAACTACCTTTTTTTTTAAATTTTACCCATATCCGTATCTTGTTACGCTTTTGTTTTTAATTTGTGGGCGCCCGCTGCGGGCACTAAGCGCGGTCAGCTATGGCGTTCCAGATTTATACGGCGGCGCGCGACGCAACACATGCAAATCTCGGACGCCGTAAGCCACGTAGATGCATTACTCTTGCTTGGCGCGATCTGCACCGCACACGCTCATAGCCGGGCTATTATTACCCAACCTTCTTGCGATTTGTTTATGATTGCTTACTAACAAGACACTATCCACCAGACTAACAAGACACTATCCACCAGACTAACAAGACACTATCCACCAGGAATACTCTGGGAATTCGTGAAGTTGTTTTTAATGCTGAAACTTTAAAACCTCGAATTAACGAAATTGGCGATTTAACGAAGTTTTTCGCTGCAAATACAACTTCGTTATATCGAGGTTCGACGGTAGTTGGAGCGATGTATAATTTTTTAGTCGTTTTTAAACATGGTTTCCAGAACAAAATACAAATACGACGGCAAGAACTTTGATTTCACCTCAAAAACTAATATCTAGCATGCCTTGTTCAGTTTTCTTCGTAATAAAAGAACACTTCCGCGATCAGCTAATATTGACTCTCTAGTTTTAACTAGTGAATAAATGATTGAGTCACTAGAAGAGAACGAAATAAACTTTGAGAGAGAAATAAACTTCATGCCAAGAAATTAAGAAAAAGTGGGGCTGGGCGAATATTTCAAGTGTTGAATACGAATCGAAAACTACACACTAACTATTCGCATTCGAAAAGGAACTATTCGTTATTTTCAAATATTCCAAAGTAACCAAATATTTCGCAACAACCGACCAGTAAAGTCCAATTACTGTTCTCCCGTCTGCTACACAAAATATCGCAAACCATCAGAAATGAGAAAGCGACAAAAGTTTTCTAAGGAATGCAGAAACAAAATGGGTAATGCAAGGTAAATTTGTTTTCGGGTTTGCAGCGGTTTCTCGCGAAGCCTACATGACAACCTGTGATTCTTGTCGTGTGTCTCTGGCAGTCTAGTCATGTAGAAGTTAACGCTAAAACGAGTGACTTGATGATGAAGGACCAAATCCTCGCTGGGTTGCTGTCACACCAACAGCGCCGCTGCTTTATCCAGATGGACAACGATTTTACGGTTAAGAAAGCCATGGAAGTTGCTAACGAAGAGGATGCAGCAGCTTAGCATCTTGCAAGTAGACGCCGTGTCTCAGCGTCCAGGGCCGCATCATGATGGACGCAATCAGAGTCTTCCTCGTCCGGTTCATCAAGATGGCGGCCAGCGCACCAGCCCCCGTCCGTCCGGGCCAATCTCAAGATGGCGGTCAGCGAGAGCGAGGAGGTGGGCCTGCCCGTCAACTGGGCGCCTCCACGCCGTCGACTCGACCCGGCGATTGCTTCCGCTGCGGTTCGCCTCAACATTGGGCGAACTTTTCTGGATGTCCTACCCGCAACAAATTCTGCCAGACATGCGGAAAGGAAGGCCATTTCTTTAAAATAAGCGGCACCGGGGGAAATACATCCAGAAATGTCAACGCGCTCGAGACACAGGACACCACTGTGACAAATACAATGACCGTCCTCAACACTGAAGACGGCGTTAAGGCCATGTCACTCATGCGCCTTACAATGCAAGCCAACGACGTGCTAATGCAACTGATGATTGATACCGGGACGGTTGTTTCCCTGATGAACGTCCAGGATTATCAGAAGCGTTTTTCACGCATCCGCCTCCTACAATCTCACCTGGTCATCCAGAATTATTCTGAACAAGTCCTAAAACATCTAGGATTCTTCATGACAACAGTTCGTTTCCAAGGCAAGTCGGTACCCGTAAAATTTTACGTCAGTGAAAGGGGCTCGTCGCTTCTGGGCCTCGATGTCATCTAAGCCCTGAAGATATAGTAATCTACGGGGAAACATTGTCCTGTGCACAAATCGCACCTACTTCTACAGTTCCGGTCAGCACGCCGTTGGAATTTCGGCATCTATTCACGCCAGACTTGGGTCTGGTATCGGGCTACGTCCATCGAGTGATACGTCGACCGGAGGTGAATCCTGTGGCGTCCAAGTTGCATCGATTGCCGCTCCTACTCCGTCAGAAGGTAGCGGACGAACTTATTCGGCTGGAGACTGCCGGAGTGATCGAGAGGGCTTCCGACTGGGTGTCGCCGATGGTGGTCGTCAAAAAGAAGGACGATTTCATTACACTGTGCGTCGACTTGCGTGAACAAAATAAGGCCATCGTGGTGGACGGTTTCCCCCTTCTCCACATCGAGGAACTTCTACATCAGCTATCAGGTGCCACTTGTTTTTCTAAACTTGATCTTGCATCCGCTTACCATCAAGTTGAATTAGCCGAAGAAAGCAGAGACTTAACTACTTTTATCACTCATGAAGGGTTATTCCGTATTCGTGGAGTGTGTTTCGGGTTGGCATCTGCCCCTGTTGTTTTCCATAAAGTAATGTCGCAGGTGTTGAATGGTTGTTCAGGAGTACTGTGTTACTTGGATGAGATTTAGGTTTGGGATAAAACGCGTGCGGAGCACGATGTTAACTTAAAAACTGTTTTAAAGCATATTGATGCCTCCGGCATGAAGCCTAATCATAAATGTGTTTTCGCTGTGAATGAAGTGCAGTTTCTGGGTCATAACTTAAGTGCTCAAGGGTTATCACCGCTTGAGTCAAAGGTGAATGCCATCCGCAATGCTCCTCCTCCTACCGATAGTAAAACACTGCAGTCCTTTCTCGGACTGGCAGGTTATTATGCAGTTTTTACCACATTATGCAGATTTGTTGAACCACTGCGTCGTATGCTTCGACAGGGTCAGACTTTTGAATGGTCTGATGAAGCAATGCTAGCTTCAATAAAGTAAAGGAACTTCTTGCAAATAATCCAGTAATATATATTTGATGAAATTCTTCCGATAATGATTACTACTGATGCATCAAATGTCGCAATTGGAGCAGTGTTTCAGCAAAACAAAGGAGAGCAGCTGGTCCCTGTTGCTTTTGCTTCGAGAACATTGTCACCTGCCGAGCGCAGATATTCTGCTGGTAAACGGGAGACACTAGCTTGCGTGTCTGCGTGTGTAAAGTGGCATGTATATCTGTGGGGTCGTCATTTCATTCTTTGCACTGACCACCAGGCTTTAACTACACTTCCTTCGGCTGGTGCAGTAGGGCGGCGTCCGCTGCGCATTTCAAGATGGTGTGCCAGACTCCTTTATTGTCATTTCACTGTACAATACTGCAAGGGCTCAACTATTGTAGTAGCAGATGCTTTGTCGAGGTTACCTCTCCAGCTCCCCATTACTCGGCAACGGAAGAGGAAATAATTTATTTGGTCACTTCATGTGTAAATAAGGCTGACTTACAAGGAGCTACTTCGCAGGACAGTCTGTTGCAACAGGTTGTTAAATTCATTGCTGATGGATGGCCCATGAAGAAGGCTTTGTCTACTGAACTATTACCTTATCTTGCAGTTAAGGACGAGCTTTCTTATGTTGACGGATTGGTTTTCCGCGATGAACGCCTTGCTATAACTGAGTCCTTAAGAAATAAGTGTATACAACTTGCACATGAAAACCATCCAGGAATTGTTCGAACGAAACAGCAACTTAGAGAAAGGTACTGGTGGGCTTGTCTGGATAAACGGGTCGAAAATGCAGTTCGTAGTTGTTACATTTGTCAGTCTGCAGATAAGTCTGCAAAACCAGTTTTTGCTCCGCTACAACCAGTTCCTTTTTCCGGAAAAGGCATGGGAAAAGTTAGGTATGTACATTGTCGGTCCTTTACCTCAAACTCCTCCCGACTGCAAATTCGCAATAACATTCATCGATTATTATTCAAAATGGCGTAAAGTCTATTTTGCACGCGAGGTCACTTCAGGCGTTGTCATGACTTTCCTGTGTGCAGTTTTCAGTCGAAAGTGTTTTCCTCAATCCATAGTAACGGACAGTGGTCCACAATTCAAATCTCAGTAATTTGAGACGACGGCAAGACCTTTCTTACAGGAGGGATTAAGCATCTGTGTTCATCGAACTATTATCCACAAGTTATTGGACAGGTGGAACGATTTAATAGGACGCTGAAGGAGCAGATTCAGTTGGCGCAGCTTGAGCGACGCCCGTTGAAAAAAGCCACCACTGAATACTTAGGTACTTACAGGATTATTGCGCAGGCAACGACAGGGTTGTCCCTGCAAGGCTTTTACATAATCGTCAACCTCGTTCATTCATAGATATAAAGATCTTCAACTGAACACTTCCAACCCCCCTTCTAGCCCTCATGTTGTAAGGACTAGGGTATTCCATAGACAGCAGTATGTGAAAAAGCAGGCGGATGAAAAGAGGGGAAGCAAATTCTCCTAGCATACAGATTGGACATCGGGTAACGGTGCGCATGCCAGGAAAACGTCCTAAATATACAGGTCCTTTTACAATGCTGTCTAAAGGCGCGTTTATAGCCCGACGTTATCGGCACGCGGGCGAGCGTCACCAGACGCCGGGCGCGTCGTATATCGCATTGGCCGCGCGTCCGGGTACGTTGGCGGCGCCACTACGTCGAACCATCGGTCGAACTACAGCCGCTGTTGTTCTCGCCAACGTGACATAACGTCTGCGCGCGTTCACGCTACGTCGGACTATATTTAGGCCTTAAGGTTCCGCCTAACGAGTATAAGTTGAGTGATGGTAACATTTGGAACACTTCCAAATTTGTCCTTGTTCATGCGGAGAAAACTGCTCAGTCGCCTATCAATGCTCCTTTGTCACAGCAAAACTCAGTCCTTGGCATACGAAATTCCTACTTTGGTAGCTATTCCCATTCTAGCAGCGAAATCATCTTTAGCCGGAAGGCAAGGTGATAAGATACGTGTTCAAATTCCGACTGACGTGCCCAGTCAACATGATCCGCCCGCAGCATCGACTGCCGAGCTCTTCATAGAATCTGAAGATTCTGTTCAGGCACCAGTTCATCGTGCGGCTGTGGTGCCCAGCCAAAATGAGTTTTTTCTTCTGCCTGATAGGCGTTTAACTGAACCAAATGGTTCAATAAAGGCACTTTTAACAGCGGAGCTGTTTAAGCCGGCCGTCAGTCCGTTAGTCGTCCACCAAAAAAAAAAAAAAAAAAAAAAAAGGCGGCCGATCCTGGCGGTAGTGCAATGGAATCTACCCCTGTGAACTAGCCAAGCTGAGCCTGGATACGTCTAGCTAACCATGGTTGAGACTACTTAAGCTTAGTCAGTCATCGATAGCCAATCAATAGCTAATCGATAATTGATCAATAATCAATAAATTCCGGAAAATGCTGGGGATGACTTGGCAGTGCTTAGCCTAGCCCAAATAAGTAGCCAATACCTTGCGATAGCCAGTCGATAGCCAGGACTAGCTAGGTGCATATCAAATCCACTGTCTGTTGCACTGGAGGCATTGTGCCTCCAGTGCAAGCTACGCTAATTTTTTAGAACAAACGACTGATGTGCCCAGTCCTCACGAGTTGTTTTCTTCGTCCAATAATGGACATGTCTCTGAGCCTTCGTGCTCCCATGCAGTGAGAAATGATTAGAAATTAGTGTTCGCTCCCAGTTGCTCCTGAGGAGCGTGTCAGTGAGTCTTCGGACTCCTTTGAATCGTGCTCTTCGCCCCCAGCTTCGTCTGGTGGGCGTTTCAGTGAACGTGAAAGCTCAAATGCCAAGTCTTTGTTCCCGCCCCCAGCTTTGTCTGGTGGGTGTTTCACTGAGCAGGAAAGCTCAAAGGAAACTACGGAGCCATTATTGGCTCCTGTCGAGGGCGCTCACTTCGTATGCCGCAGCTGCCTTGGCGTTCGAAAAGGCAGCGTAATAAACTACGCCACGTAGGTGATTTCGTCTCTTAATTGTGTACAATATGTATACAGTGTGTTCCATGACCTTGAGTATATCTTCTTTTCTTGTCTTTTAATTATAGAGTTCATTGCATTTTATAAGAGTGCGAACTGTATACAACATGTATACAGTGTGTTCCGTGACATGAAGTATATCTTCCTTTCTTGTTTTTTTACTGCATTCATTGCATGTTCCTAAGAGTGTGAATGTTCCCATGTGTTCCTATGTTTATTGATGTGCAGTGCACTTTTCGTATGTATGCTGAATAGTTGTCATTTATGTCTCCTAGACATATCTTTCAGGCATGCGGTGTTTTTTCTATCTCTTGTTTTAAAAAATATTTACCGAGTGCAGAACAAACTTGTCATGTGCAAAATTAGTAGTCTCAATTTTTCTATGGGGGGAGAGAGTCTTGCGAAGTCTGGTTGGAATGTATAATGTTGCTTCCTTTTTTTCCTGCTCTGTTTCAAAAAGAGGGGGATGATGTTGTGTAGTGGCTTCAGTTTCGAAACCGAAGTCATCCGCCCTCAGGGGGCGCTGTTGTAGCCCAACAAGGAGTCAGGAAAAGACGCACAAAGGATAAGATTAGAGAAGGCAAAACATTGATCATTAAGAGATCATTAAGAAAATTAAGGCTTTTCGTATACAGCAGTCTGGGGATATAAGGAACTGGTAGACGTTATGCAGAAGCAAATAAGGCAGACATGGCAAAACAATTGGAAAGGAGACATAAACATGCAGGGTAGTCGCAAGCAGGAAAAATGGCTGGAAATTCAAACGCAGCTGAATGACGAAGTTATTAGCGTGTACGCTTTGACCGAAACGCATCTACGATATTTGGAGCAGCCGTGTGTTATTGACAATTTTGTATGGGAAGGGTGCCACAGAATGACCGGGTCAAGGAAAGGCGGAGGCGTAGGCATACTAATTAGGCGAGGTCTGAAGTGGCAAAGGGTAAAAAAGACATGTAAGGAGCATGGATTAGCGGCACATGGGTAAGGTAAAAAAAAAGACGTGGCTGGGAGTAGTTATACCTATGGACAGGTAGTGATAGCAGAGAAAAAGGAATTGGTTGATTGCATTAGAAGCGATATAAATGAGTTAAAAAAATCGGGCCAGGTGATATTAGTGGGAGATATGAACGCGCACATGGACGACTTAGACGGATATACTGATTACAACGGTTCTCTAGTGCTGGATCTGTGTGATAAACATAACCTCATAGCAGTTAACAGGGAGAATAAGTGTCATGGACAGGTAACGTGGCAATGCGGAAGCAGGCAGTCATGTGTCGACTACGCCTTAGTCTCAGAAATGGTCTACGAACAACTAGACCAAATTATAATAGACGAAAATGAAAAAAAAAAAAGCCTGGGTAACGATCATAGACGTTTAGCATTAAAGGTTGGGAGAGATAACGCAGAACACGAACCAATAGCCTCAGAATTTTTAAAAATGAATGAAGAGCAAATAACAGAGATTGCAAAAAACATAGAGAAGAAAATTAAGGCTTTTCGTATACAGCAGTCTGGGGATATAAGGAACTGGTAGACGTTATGCAGAAGCAAATAAGGCAGACATGGCAAAACAATTGGAAAGGAGAAACCACGTAAGGTGGTGGAACAAGGAAATAAAGCAAGCTATAGAACAGCGCAAAGTGGCGTCTAGGGATCATCGAGAAGCCAAAAAGTTGGGATTACACGAAGAAGAGGTGCTCCTTAGATGGAACACATGCAGACAAAAGAAAAGGGTGGCGAATGAGCTCGTGCAAGAGAAAATTAAATGCGTAAGTGAACGTTGGGGCATAACATTCACAAAAGAGACAAAGCCGCCCCAAAAAATATTCTGGAACCATATAAAAGCGCTCGGAGCTCCTACCAAAAACTCGCAAACGGCTATAAGGGATGAAGACGGTAACATCTACGAAGGAGACGATGCGCTGCGGTACATCACATACGCTATTAAGGAAAACTTCGGCACGAGAAAAAGCGTAGTTGAGACAACAGATCCAGCAACAACAGAGAGGCCTGAGAGATCAAAATTTAGCATAGCAAAGCGTTTATTGGAAAAAGGCAGCAGAAAAGGTCCCTAATAACTAGAGGCCGGATCTTTAGGCATCAAAAAAGCGCGTTTTAGGCGCCAAAAATAGGCAGGCAAAAAAACGTTTTAGATCTCCAACGTCATAAATATAGGCACAATAAATTTTTACATAAATGCAAATAATTTCAAACGAAGACGTGCGCGGCCTATATCTACGATAGGAAAACAAGAAATGTTATTATCTTTGATGGCACAAAGGTGCCAACAGTTGAACATAGCCGTGCAATTGTCCCATAAAACTGCGGGACTAATGACGATCAGTTGGCTTCATTCAATAAGCACACTGCTCGATCATGTTCAATGGCCACTGTACTCGAGCGTCGCATATAGTGAAACAGGCACGAAAAAGAACACTTGAAAGAATGCGGATTAAAAAAACCGATACATTATGTCTGCCTGACGCAATTAAATTAAGACACAACAAAAACAGACAAATAACAAATGCAAGAGAGACTACGATTTATTAAGAAATTAGCATGTTCTTACATGAGCACTGTTAGCAACTCTTCGCAATTTTCTCATATACAATGACATTATCCGAATTGTACAGGCCAGACGTCCCAACACTGCCAAATACACTTCCGCCAATTTGAAGAAATATGTTTGGAGAGCACGCGGAACGTATAGTCTAAGAATCACTGTAAAAATTGTGGAAACAATTGCAAAGTACCACCATCTCCAGATTTTTGGATTCAATATTGTGCCTCTTGCCACTGAGAATGATCTCGTACGCTGAAAAGGAACGCCCGACGGCGGTGAACACCTTAAAAAGTAAGTTACAAGCAAAACAAAACCCACGTGCACATCACATTTTTCTTTCTTTTGCTCTTCACTCTCCTTTCGCCTGACGGCTCTCCGTGGTTTCGCATTCGTCAACCGCTCGCGCAATGTCAGCGCGGCGGCGTATGCTGGCCGGCGCGTCCCATTTCAATGCTGCTAGCAGTTGTTTTCCGGGAGTTGGTTGAACTAAATGACTAGTTTGAACCCCATAGAGTTCTGAACAGTCAATGTTGCCCGGTAACATGAATAACGGTCTCTAACTGCACTGGAAAGCGAAACTTGAGGCTAAATAATGTTCATATAGGCGCCGATATTGAAAATAGGCATTTATAGGCATTTAGGTACAAACGCCAAAATAGGCATTTATAGGCACTATAAAAACACTATAAAAGCCCTTCTTAACCTCTAATTCATGCTCATATATCAAAGTGGGGTGATAGGAGCGCAAGGAACAAAAAAGGCATTTGCCTAAAATCCGGTCTCTACTAATAACACGGCAACAGGACCCGATGAAATCCCAATACAGCTAATCAAAACCCTAGGTCCAAAGAGCAAAGCACTGCTGACTAATGTCATAGAGCAAGTGGTTAGAACGAAGAAAATTCCGGCTGGATGGCGCGAAAGCAAGATGAACCTCATCTACAAAGGAAAAGGAGATAAGGATAAGACGAGCTCGTACAGGCCAGTTACAGTAACGTCGGTGATATATAGAATGGCCATGCAAGCCATAAAATTCGAACTGTCGAAGTGGGTGGTGAAAAACAATGTATTGGGGGAACTACAGAATGGGTTCAGGCCAGGCAAACGCGTATAGGATAATATATTTGTACTTACTCAGTGCATAGAGATTTCAGAAGCTCAGAAAATACCTTTATCGATAGCATTTCTCTCTCTCTCTCTCTCTCTCTCTATATATATATATATATATATATATATATATTGTAAGCACATTTCACGTACTTCATCGTTCTCATTTGTATATAGCCATCATCATCCCTGTTTCTCTTCTTCTTCGTGTTTGAGCCTCGGCCGTGCCGGTGGAATAAACGGGTCTGCCAGTGCTGCCTGTCCTGGTCGTCTTCCGTCTTTCAAAGTGGTGGAGGTGCGTCAAGATCCCGACGTCCTCCTGCGTTCCTGCCCTACCTGGAGCTACGTTCCGGTCGCCGCCTGCGCCCGGCCACCCCCACAGCTATGACCACCCCTGCGTCGGCCGCCGGCACTATCGCTACCCCTGACGCTCCTGCTCCTACGACATCGGCTGCACTGACATCGTGCACCATTACCACCCCTCATCGTGATCCACCAGTCTTTGCGGGTCTCCGCGGGGAAGACGTCGACGACTGGCTCGACAACTACAACCGCGTGAGTTCGGCCAATGGGTGGACCGAACTATATATATATATATATATATATATATATATATATATATATATATATATATATATATATATATATGGAGCCTATGACAACGTAGACAGGGAATTGTTATGGGATATTCTTAAGCACGAAGGCATAGAGGACGATTTCGTGGAGCTGCTGAGGGAGATATATAGAGACAACCAAGTACAAGTTGTATGGGAAGGTCGAAAAGGTAATTAAGTGGTGGTAATTCACCAAGGATTGAAGCAAGGACGTCCTCTGTCTCCATTGTTGTTCACACTTTATGTTAAGGGTATAGACAGACTACTGGAAAACAGCGAAAAAGGGTTTGATTTATACTACATGCGTAATGGACAAATGGTGCAACAGAAGGTCCCTGGACTGTTGTACGCAGACGACATATATGCTACTAGCGGACAATGATGATGATGAAATAAACTTTAATTTTCGAGACAGTGTTCCCGAGCGTTTGAGCTGTGGATCACTAGCGGACAATAAAAAAAGATTTACAGATACTTGCGAATATCTGTGGGAATGCAGCGACAAATCTAAGCCTTAAGTTTAGCACAGAGAAATCGGGAATTATGGTCTGTAATGAAGAGACGAGCAATTACGTGGTGTCAATTCAATAGCAAGTCATACCCATAGTGAAGCAATATAAGTACCTCGTCGTATACATAAACGAAGGAATGACTTACTCAAGCAACCACCAAGATAATCTGAAAATAAAGGGGAAGCGGAATGCAGCAATAATGAAACACAGAGTACTGTGGGGCCACAATAAGTATGAGGTGGTGCGTGGAATCTGGAAATGAGTAATGGGGCCAGCGCTAACGTTCGCAAATGCCATTCTATGCTTAAAATGGGATATCTTGGCTGGTTGGAATTTAACCAAAGACCAGTAGGCCAGTTGGCTTTGGGAGCCCACGGTGAAACCACAAATGAGGCAGTGCATGGAGACATGGGTTGGGCCTCTTTTGAAGTCAGAGAAGCACAGAGCAAAAATAGTTTTCAAGAAAGACCCAGGAACATGGATGAAAAGAAATGGGCGGCTAAAGTGCACAAGTATCTCTACATAAAAAGCGTGGACACAGAATGGAGGAAGAGGTCAAGGAAGTTGGAAACCAAGTACAGGATAATCGAAACTGTAAATAGACAACCAGGAGTCATCAGAAAGTGAGAGAAATAGAGACCGTGAATTGGATGCAAAGAATGGAAACAAAAAGGACGATGGAGATTTACAAGAATGAGAAGAAAGAAATTAGAAGGAAAGATCTGTTCGATAACACAAAGGGCAGTGCCTTGCTATTTGAGGCTCGAGCCGGTTGCCTAAATACTAGAACATACCGCAGCAAATATTCGGAACTATATATGAGGCATGTGTATGCTGCAGTAAAGATCCAGAGACCACTCAGCACATCCTAATGGTATGCGAAGGGATTCACCCAGTGAGAACCGTAGGCAACGTACAGCTTCCAGAAGCGATTGGGTTTAAATTGGAAGGAAACATCAACCGATCAGCCGTAGAGATAAGCAAGAGACGATTCGAATATTGGTGAAAAAAAAAAAAAAAAGCAGGGAACAGATTGATACGGCCTGATCTCTTAAAATCATAGGTAGCGGTACAAAGTAGATTTTGGAAAAAAGAAAGAAAAAGATTAATGAGAGGTACACAAAAATGCTAGATAAAAAACGTGTATAGTATACCTGATTCAACCAAGCCGGCTAGGTGACTATTTGTCACCGCCCCCGTTTCAAAGGGGATGCCATTAAATCATCATCAGCGGCTATTTAAGCGGCTGTCTTTTTGAATAAAACGCTCGTCTTGAATTCGGCCGCCGTCCCGGCGTTCCTTCCCGTGCCCGGCGTCGGCATCCATGGCGACCGCGCCGGCCATAACACTTTTCCTTCCAGCGGGTCATTTCAAATGTGTCTGTACGGCATACAAGTCCTTGAGCAGATTTTTTTCCCTACCTTTTCCACAACTCCGGATCTTTTTTCGGCAACCATAAATTTAGGTTCTTTGGAAATATTGTCACGGTGCCACGAGAGCAACAAGTTTGAACACGATCACCAACAAGACAAAAGAGACGACGTTGTGGGGCCAGCCTAACGTTCCGACATACAGGTTGTACCGGCCATATCTTCTGCATAGTACACACGATCCCATTCAACCTTATATCTCTGCCCGTTTCAATATTGTCATACAGTAGCCATTTTTTTTTCTGCAAAGCTTGTTTACAACGAGGCTCTAAAGTTGTTGAGAACCTATTCTTGCAGTTTTTTAACGACAGTTAATGATCTTGCGTCTAAACCTTTGTCCCTGAGACAGTTAGCCGTCTCTTTTGCACTATAGTCAGTACAGCGTGGTTTAGGTCTACCTCAATATACCGAAATAAATGTTGCTGCTGTATGCGTCTGCGGTTCACTATTTGATTCGAAACTTACTGTTCGTATTCGATTCGTATTCGG